>NW_006760403.1:579822-795596 GCF_000271605.1 Fomitiporia mediterranea MF3/22
TATCTCCCACGAAAGGCATCATGTAGCAATATTGCTGCTTACTCAACACCTCACCTTATACTATAACGATGACTACTTCCATCCATATTTCTGCCAAGGTAGACATAGTCAACATTGACACTGAGCACTGTTTCACAACTTCTAATTGGGCATTCTTGAGTTCTAATTCTTTTTTGTCTTGTTAAAATAGGAAGCAGCATCCAATCTTATTAGAAATCTGCAACGTGGTAAACCCCAAACGTTCTCACCTTTTGGATGCAAAGAAGTATGTACACTACTTATTCCAGTAGTAGTACATGCCCTTTTCTCAATGCATCCAATAAAAATCTGAGGATAAGTTTGCTTTGGATTGTAAGTGGTGCAATGCAAGAGTCGCTGTGCTTGGAAAGTACATGTAACTAAAGCTGCATACTCGAGATAGGTGTGGAAGCACCCAACTGTCCAGGAACCTACTGTGTCCATCGGAAACATTGACATGGCCAAGGAAGGAAGACAGAGCACAGCAGGGAGTACAAAAGCCACAAACGACTCACGCAACAGTACCGGATTCAAACTATACGAACCTCAAACTCATAGGACGAGTGGTCACAGTGGTCGTTCAAAAGTGAAACCAAGTCACGAACAATTATATGATAGGTACCACTCCAAAATATCTGGAGGGGATCTCAAAGAGTGTGAGTTGATAAAATCGTCACGTTTTCCATACCTCTGCTTATAAAGACAATATATACACAAGATCTGAAGTTTTCCTTTGGTTCAACCAAGCTTGAATATCTTGAGAAAAGCGAAGATAGCATTGTTATACAGCCAAGGCGCCGTAAGTAATCCATGGTAATCAGCATCATACACTAAACCAGTGCCCTTATGCTGTCCAGATTGGCAAGGCTGTATAATTGATCCTGATTGTACAGAGTTAGCTGGATGCCGCAGGCCGAAGGGAAAAGGAACTACCGAGGACAAAGCAAAGCTTGACTTGTTATACGATATTCTAGTAGTGTACAAACTGCATTTTAACAAGACCCACGACAATGGAGAGGTTCGTTCAGATGATTGGCAAGAACTTTTGATAGATCTACTTAGTAATAAGAAAAGGGAGATGGAGAAAGGAAAGGTGGTGAACCCTGACGATCATCTATGGGAGCTAAAAGAACCCTCCAGTAAAAAAAGTAGTCCCAACGAGTAGTATGGTCACCGTGACGGTGCAGAAACACTACACTTTCCCCATGAAATGAGATCCTGTTAATAGATATCAAACGCCTCTAATATCGTGAGAGTGTACAACTTAGGTATGTAGTAAAGGAATAGCTGGTAGTTTGTACCTTTATTAGCCATAAGAATGAAGTATGCTATGTTCACTATTATCCAGCAGAGGAACCGAGGTGGAGAGCCGCCAACAGTCGCAGGACCATATCAAACTATACGCTCTAGGCCTGCTTCCAAAGCAAAATGGGCCTTATTGTATATTTTCCACCTGCAAGAACCGGAGAAATTCCATCGCCCATACCATTTTCGGCCACCCAAACGCGAAAAATAACTAATATTACACATAGTAAATTGCGTCTCAAAACAAGGGTGAGGAAGCGAAGCAGAGAAGAAGCAATAAAGCAAAAGATAGTAGAAGAAAGAGAGGAAGAAAATAGTGTTACAGTTCCACGACAAGGTATCCATGAATGAAAATTGCTTAGGGGGTAAGTAAGTAAAGAAGCCAACTGTCGACTATTTTCGATGATAGACAAAGGAAAAAACGAAGGCGAAAGATCAGAATGATTATCAAAGGAGTAAACCAACCAGCATAAAGTGAGCGAGATGGAGGATATCGGGAGAGAATCACCAAAAAAACTGACAAACAAAAAACAAAGGAGAGGAACGAGAACAACAAAAAAAACCGTAAAGGTAAAACAAATTAGTTGCCGCTACATATATCGTCTACAAGAATCCACTCTCTTGTAACAACCTCGCCATCTTCTCATCCTCACGTTCTCTCGGCTCCCTCTCCAGACTAAGGTTCCAAAAGTGTTCGCCCCAATCGACAGACTCGTTAAACGCACTGAGACTTTCCTCGATGAACGTTAATATCGGGGTGAGCGGTGCGAGGTTAAAGTCTTTCGATTGCCATCGCTGGATCTCACGGATGATCTCCGCGGCACGTTGCCGTTTACCGAAGTTAATCAGGTTCCCAGGAAGGATGTCCTTGCTCCCGTCGTTGATGAATGTTAGAGTCGTCAAATAAACACCTGGCAAGAAAAGTTGAGTGCATTGAACGAATATCTCAGAAGACAGAAGACCTAACGCACCAATGAACGGAATACCAGGTGGATTGGTCTGAGCAAGGGTAGCTTTATAGTTCGTGAAATTCTTGGTAGAATCCAGAGTCATTTCACAGCTGCCCAACTGCGACATGAATCTCCCGCTGACTTGCTCCCAAGTCCGCTTCAAACGGCGAATCGGTGGCGAGTTCAAGCCAGAGATGATAGCCGCCATGCTTGAGAAATTATGAAGATTTCTACAGCGCTGTGGATAGTCCGACATCAATATCAATATCAGTGAAATTAAGCATTCGAGAATGATGAACACGTACGTCGGCAACGCCAATGAACTGTTTCACCAGGGCAGCTCGCTTGCGCGAATCCTCCTTACTAAGGACAGTGGCGTTCACCCAGTTCGCAATCTACAAAAATAACACAATCAGCATTACAACCAACAACATTAGGAGATGTACCAAACGAACGAACCTTGTTAGTCATCTGGATTACGTCCGTGATATGGTCCTTATGTTCGCCAACCTTCTGCTCTCTCGACCGCTGCAAACACTCAATCGCTTTGATCGTGCGGTACAGCGCAAACTCCATAATCGTCAGTTGACGAGCAAGTTCTAGCGGATCGATGTCAAGAAGCTTGAGTTTGCCCTTATTCATGCCCTTCGGGATGATCGGCGGAGGTGGGAAGGACGTTGGAGGTGTGAGAGCGAGTGGCTTAATTCCTCCTTGCTTCTAGCAACCCGCTTGTGAGCTCATGCATGACATAAATGACATGACGGAACTTACTTTGCGCTCAATAATGTTTAATAATGTCTTCGAAGCGGGAGAAACGGACACTTCAGGGTGTAGAAGGAACTCTTTGATGCGGTCCAAGATATACATATCGTCCTCAACGAGCACTTGGTCGTCCGTCACCATAGTCTTGAAAGTGTTCAATACTCTGCGAATATGTTAGCGATTGCGACACAGACAGATGTGAACAAAACTTAACGCACCGAGATCGGATAATGTGCTGCTTGAGCTTCGTCCATTCTTCCAAATCATTAGGCTTCAAACCATCCGGTGGTTGAATCCAATATCGTTGTACAAGCAAATCAAACAGCTCGTCCAACGTAGTGAACGACTTGTACGTCATCAAGAACGTTCGGATGAATACAGCATCTGAAACAGAATTTAGTTTCAAAGTCCCCAACGTATCTTAATCAATGTGACTTTACCTCCATATTCGTGAGTAGTTAGCCGTTCAATCAGCGCTGGTAATGTCCCCGCACGTATCCCTCCATCCGGAGTGAACATAATCTCCTCCTTTTTGTGGTCAGCACGCAAGTACCAAGGCTTTGAGTCGGCGTTAGCATTCTCGATCCACCTCTCCGGAGCATCATCACCCAAAATCTGTCTAATCTTCGTCCCGCGTGGTTCTAGCAAATACAATGAGCAAACTGCGATAATCATCAGTACCAAACAGAACGTACTCTTCTCAACGACATCCTCATCCTCTAGACCTAGAAGGTCTGGGTCTAGCGGCAAGTCTTTCGAAATAGATAGTGACTTCTTATGTCCGCTTGCTTTATCAGAAACCGAAAGCGTCTCTTGTCGTGGCGGCGGTGAGCTTGCAGATTCCGCGGTCTCCGGAACGAAGGCGTCAACGCCAGTCATTGCGGGCCTTGCAGCGCTCTTTTGGAACGCGAAGCCCATGTCCACGATATCCTCATCATCGTTCCCAGCATCCGGCATGGGACCAAAGAAATGTGACAACCGACGATTTCCATCCATAATGCTCATCCTCGATATTCGTAATGCAACTGACTCCCTGAAGCGTCCCTCCGATGCAATCTGCTCCCGGGCAATAGCAAGTAACTTCTCAAGGAACTCGACGGCCATCTTCGTTCCTGTCATCAAAACTTTCGCAGATCCGTAAAGACTGGATATTGGCCCCTGTCGGTCAATTGTGTCTGTTACGTTACCAGTAGTCGGCCATTTGAATGGTATTGTCTGAACAAATGCGAAGAGTATTGCTCCGTCATCAAACAGGCTCTGAGTAATTGCCTCGAATTTGCGTAGTAATGATCGGGCTTCAGCGACTGCACGCATATACGGATCCTCAGACTGAGGCGATGCTTGATCTCCACGCAAGCCACCTACGTCGACGTCTTGACAAATGTTAACGTCAATTACGACGCTGACGAAAGCCGAAATATCAGCCAAAAGTGCTTGAGTGTGGTTCAACAGTTCATCTAAGGACAGGAAAAGCTAAGAAAAATGTATTGAACAAGCAAGCTTTGCTTACCGCTTGTTGTTCCAGCATCTTGCACCAATTCTACAAGCGCAGCAAGTTTTCCATCTAAGGTTTCTTGCATATTCTTTACTTCCGTCACAGTTTCCTCGTTTAAGGAACGCTTCGGCAACCCAAGACCGTCATCGACATTGATGAAACCGAAACCTTTCCACGCTCCGGCAACTCCAGCGCCTGGAAGCCCCAGCCCAATGTGTTGAAGATCAAAAACACCTCGGAGCCGCTTTTTCCCTATCCGCTGATGAAGTTGCTTAATCACCGTGCGAGCATGTTGTTTCTTTACTTCCGAAACAAAGTTGTCAACCGCACGTTGCAGATCTGCAGCGTCCTGTTCCACGCGTATCATCATTTCCGAGGATAAGGCTTCCCGTTTGTATCGCGCAGCACGGGCAGAAAGTACAAGCTTCGACAGTGTGGCCGTGACCTTCCGTTGCGAGCTCTTCAACTGCGCCTGAAGTTGTTGTACGACGGCCGTAGCAGCCGGATCACCGGAATCACGTTCGCCGTGTACACTCGGAAGAGGACCAGCCAATGCACAGGACACATAAAGCAAATTCCGTACAGCAACAACAACAGAACCAACGTTTTGTTCCACTTCTTTGTCGTGATCGGCGCCTTTCGGCAGGCCATTGTCGTCCACAGAAGCCATGACAACGATGATAGCATCACGCGTTTGGTCTGCCAAAGTGTCTATTGATTCTGGCTCAGGAGGAGCAAGCGCACTCTGAAGCATGAAAGCAGATCGCTCCGCAGGTGTAAGTCCGGGATCGTTCGCCGGCGCAACGCCACCGTTCAGCGGACGCACGGGGCGATCATGAGCATCACCTTCTCGGGGATGAACGTCGGAATCATCAGAGTAGACACTATCTCGTTTGGAGCTCTGATTATTGCTTGTCACTGAGTCCGCACGTAACCGGGCTTCCGTAAACATAGTCTCATTAGTGCTTGCATAACCCGATGTTGTCGAGGAGGGACCTGCAACATATTGTCGACCATTCTGATGTGCATCGTTCGGATAGGTAACATTCGTAGTGGTATCGATGCGCGGAATCGTCGCAGACGCATTGATTACAGCTCCGTTCTCGGGTACTGGTCGCGTCCATTGGATTTGACCAGTGATCTTGTTGAAGTAATAATAAGTCAAGCCGTCATCTACAAGTCGCTTTGTCCAAGGTTCAGGAGTCCCGCTCCGCTTCGCAAGTCCAAACCCAGCAGCACGAAAACTGGCAGAGGGGGCGCCACCTATGGCATTTCCGTTAACAAGCCCCGAGAACTGGTTATGGATATCGTTACGACCCGCCGTGCGTAAATTAGCAGCGGGTTGTTGCCCTCCCAAGCTATTGTCATTAATTTCTGGGCCCATTTCAGCGGGGAGATCCCGAGAGCGTTCGCCAGTCTGAGTGTTAACATAGAATATCTATCCGGGCGGTTTCAGAAACCTTGCATGTAAGAAAGTAGTGCAGCACATACCTGCCCGGTCGCATCGACCTCAGGCAGCCAGTAATCCTGATGAGATAGATTCTGCCCGGCCATCGCTCCGTTAGCGAGATCTTGGAACCCGTTCCTTGACCGTGCATAGTCAATCTCCTCCTGCATCCAATCATGATCTGAGGTAGCACCCCGCACACGTTGGCTAACGTCAATAGCAGAATCATGCACCTCGTTAACCCGCACGGGCTCCTGTGGGCCGAGCTCTGCCTCTGCCTCCGCCTCCGATATCGGTTGTACGTAGTTTGAAGGGAACCATCCACGTTCCTCGCCTAAGAGACCATCCCACCACCCCGACTCAAGCTGTGTCAAGACCTCGATAATATCTCCACGATAAAACGAGAGTGATGAGTTGTCCGTCGACTGATAGTCATAGAGAGCACGGCAGTAGAAAGTGGAGAGCATTTGGTCATCGCCGGCCTGCGCATCGTCTTCGTGCGTGTTATTTGCTGCTTGGTGATCGCCAGCGGGGTACAACATTGTTGCCGCCGCGGACATTGTGGATGGAAGCGAAGAAGAATTAAGCGAGGTGTGGTAAGATATGGCCGCCCGCTGAGTACGGCGGATGCGGCGTGGGTGGATGCGGCGAGCACGGAGAGCGGTAGCGACGAAGAGCCAAGGCTGAGTGCGAGGAGACGTGCGTGCTGCCTAGTCAGTACAGTCAGTCAGTTCCCAAGTTGTGCATCCGTGGGAATATCCGCTTCACTGCAAATAACTACGCCACTTCCGACTCGGTACATCGACTCCTTATTTCTGCACAGATAATACATTCATCTCTAAGTATGTAACTAGTATACACAAATAGGCCATGAAAACTGCCACATGAAATTTTATCTCTTCAGCGTGCGTTGCTTCTCTGCAAATTCTACAATCTTTCGGTCCACGAACAGGCCCTTGCGTTCCCTTACCCGATCCATGTACCCCTTCGCTATATTCTCTCGGTCGGCCTTCTCACCAAGATCTTCTAGCTCCTCCTCCGTCGTCGGCACCCAGAACGGATCCTGGTCCAGCATCTCATACCTGGGGTTTTCCATTCAGCAAAACCTCTCTTAAAGTTTCTCAGGGCCTAGGGTGCACTTACCCACTAAAGATCAGCTGAGGGCTCGCCGCTCCTGATGTACGTTTCCGTATCTCTGCGAAGTTGATTAGCAGTCCACTCGGCACACCCTGTAAACTGTTGATGATGCGATCTTACCGTCAGCAAATCCGAAACTCTCGACAACTGGCAGGAGTGCCCTGACAGTGAAAAACGTCGTGCCTTCCTTCATTTCCTCGGACACAATTCGTCCGCGTCGCTTTGCTACCACCCCATACATCTTTCCCAGAACATCGGCTGCACACACCAATTCAGCGAATACGAATAGAAATGTGGAGTAGAACAGAACACCAACGTACTGGAAGCTTGAATATCACAAGTATACATAGCAAGCATCAGCCTCGGACTCCAGTCTAGCAACCCTGACCGGCAGGCGTCCTGGACGGCAGATATCAATGATCCAATCACTTGAGCTACAAGTCAAAGAAAAAAGTTCAGTCTCACGACAAGGGGTAATCAAAAGAAGCACATACGGTTCTCGTACTCTATTGCCTGGGAATCGATTTGCAGGCTTTCAACAAAGTATGCAATGCCTTCAACAGGTTCGGCACACAGAGGGCCTCTAAAGGTAGCGATCTGAAACCCAGTCTCCACGCTACTCTCAGCATCCTGGAGCAATCTACTTCTCCCGGCGACGGGCTCGGTAGTTTGTGTGCGTTGTAAACGTCTCCTTAAACTGCTCGGCTGCGATTAGCAGTGAACAATTAAACAAGTTCCGAAAGTACTCACGAAGTAGCTGGGCTGTCTTTGCGTGAGTCAATCAAAACACATCCGCCAGCTGTCTGAGGGCCAAATGCCCAGATATTGTCTACAATATTTTGCCACTCGGAACCGACTTTCTTGCACACAGCTTCAAGAGCGGTCCAAAACTGGTCAGGTTTGACTGTCGGCCTCCGGAACACATCACCATGAATATTTACACCCTCAGCCAGGTCATCATCATTATCCTCCGGTAAGAAACTAGAATCCACCAACGCAGCTTGTTCCTTCAACTTCCTTTCACGGAGTATCTTCCTCAACACAAGCAAGTTATCCTGAATAAACTCAAGTATCGGTTTCGGAAGAGGGACAGCGCGTATCTTGAACTTGACCACAGAGTGTGCGCTAGAGCCCTGAATAGTCCCGCGGGGCACATCTGGGGTTTTCATACTTGTCATATCCGGAGCTCTTACAGCCGTTTCCCTGAAAGGCACAATAGGCTCTGACGGCTGGATATCAACCTTCGCAAATCGTTCGCGCAGATCCTTCAGGCACCGCTGCGGGGAAGAAAGAACCAATATCAACCAATCAACATATATCTTTTAATTTATTTCATTAAGAAAAAATGCCGCAAACCTCAAGATGAAGTTCTCCTGCTGTCAGGATAACGTGCTCCCCCGTTTGTTGCTGGAAAGTCTCGACAGCAGGGTCAGCTTGGTTGAGTATTCTTAACCCCTCAACAAGCTTAGGGAGATTCGCTGCAATGCTAGTCAGGTACGAATAAGACACGCAATCAAGCTTGTACTTACCTGGTTCCGTAGGTTCTAAAGCGACCCGGACGATCGGAGAGGTCTGCCTATCATAAGCGTCGAGACTAAATGAACAAGTTCCTGACTTACCTGCCGAACAATACCGCCAAGATTGATAAGACAAGCTCTATCAACTGCAAAGTCATCTGTAGGAGGGGTTTCTGCGTTGGGAGCGCATAATGTCGCATGTCGCCAGACCTTTCCCTCTAATCCTCGCAGCGCAAAGACGTTGCCGGCCCTAACAGCATCTACTATCTCTAGTTCTCTCCCCATCATGATGTAAAGAGCCTCAACCTTGGCCTTCAGGATATGATTGACATTCCTCGGATGGGATGGACCCAAGCTTTCGTTATATTTCGGTAACACGCAGTATATCGATGAGCCGGTACGTAGGAGACCTGAGTATAGACGTGCAAATCCGAGCAGGACAGATCGCTCTTCTCCAGCTGGCCCCGGTGATGCGGAAGGCTGCTCTGAAAGTTGCATATCCGCAAGTGCCTGTCCGTTCTCTACATCTCCATTGCCAAGTGCACTTTCCGAAGTATCCTTGCCGTGTCTAAGCTCTCGACCCCTCTGACGCATTTCCTCCGCAGTGAGCGGTTTCCGCCTATTCTCCGGCAAGTCCTTCGCAGTCACTGCAAACATCTTGCTAACATATGCCACGATAGCTGCGTCTGGGTTCGAGCTGCACGAGAAGAGGTCACGTTCAAGTTTGTTCTTCGGTTCTACAGTTGGTTGATGCAAATCTGGGTACAGCATCTTCGGCATGCGAGTGGTCTGCGCTTGTGATGGAGCCGGAATAATATCAATGACGGTTTGGATGGTACACGTCGAAAGAGAGAGCCATTGGTTAAAGATAAGGGAAAGCAGATATCGAGGGTCTTTTGATTTCAAATCCCGGGGCGGGATTTTTAGATTCAAAGCAGTGATAATTTTGGAGACCTTTTCCGGATTCCTATCGGACAATCAAAAAATCAATGGTAATGAATTTAGATCAGCAGACAAGACATACGGGTTGCGAACTACTCCTTCATAAACAGCCCAAATATTCTCCAACACAAATTGCACGAAGAGTGGCTTCAACGCACGCCCCTTGAGATGCTTATGTCCAATAACCCTCTTCGTCTTTGGGTCTAAATAATAATCACCCCAGAGTACTCGTCTCAGATTTGCCTCCTTCATTCCTAATTTCGCAGCATATAGCTGAGCGAATTTGCCAATTCGGAAACCCCATCCGTCAATCGCAGATGCAAACACGACGTTTCCTCGTTCAGGTGCAAAATAAATATCCTCGTCGTCCTTCTCTTGAAATTCCGCGTTTGCACCATCCATACTTTCTGCGTCCACCGAACCAGCATCAGCATGATTCGCTTGATTGTCTCTCCGCTGTGCAAGACGCTTCTCACGTTCCTCACGCCATCGTAAGTCGTCCTCCATGCGCTCGCCGGCGAAAAGTGAGCCCATGACCGCGTTAACTTGCTCGATCACTTGACTGAGATGGTGGTATGCTTCTACTGGAGTATGCTTTAGCTCGGTTATTAGTCTATCGCATTTGTTCAATACAAGTATAGGTCGGACTCTGTCTAGCCATGCTTGACGAAGTACGGATATTGTCTAACAATTTTCCGATACATAAACTAAGTGGCATACGCATAATACTGCCGTGGAAATAACTAGCGCACCTGAGTACAAACACCTTCGACGACATCAACCAAGAGAAGTGCACCATCGCACAATCTCGACGCAGTTGATACTTCACTCGAAAAGTCGACATGTCCAGGCGTGTCAATCAAGTTAATAACATAAGTCTTCTGAACGCTTTCTAGTGCCATTAGTCTGTTCGTCTCAGATTCATTGCAACGATTGTTTCGTGCTTACCGCCCTCTTCCGTCTTCTCTGCTACCTTGAATCTAAGTGATACAGCACTACTCTCCATAGTTATCCCGCGCTGCTGTTCGTCTTCTCTACTGTCTAGATATCTAATCTTTCCCGCCATTCGTGATGATATTATGTTGTTCGCAGCAAGGAGGTAGTCAACAAACGTGGTCTTGCCATGATCGACATGACCGATAGTCGTTATTACACGCACGTCTTCAGCAAGTGCTGAAGACATCGTGTTTTCCTATGCGGATTGGGAGGGAAGAGGGAGAGAGTAGGAGTCAAGATGCTTTTCAGTGTATGAATTTTGTAACCGGGTCCGAGATGATCGACGCGTGAATTATGACGCATATATGGTCAAGCCGCGTATTTTGTCCATCCGTCCAAAGTATAAAAGAATGACCTACGATTTCACAATCTACACATATTCAAACTAACTAGACAAAACAATCGTTCCAACACATGTACAAAACAATGAATATTACAAATCTGATACTATGTAACAATGAGAATAACTTGGCTGATCTATGTGTTCAGTCAGAAGAAAGCACACTAGGGATAAATCCCAGAACCCCTCACCCCCTCTTGTCCTTAAAGCTGGCCTCTGTTGTCCTCTGTCTTGTATACTGCAAGTCTGAAATCTTCATTTCTATCATTTGTTTGTACCAGAGTGTGTGAGATGAAGAGGATAACTTGTAAGAAATGGCCAAACACCCAATTCCACAACAGACTCCTCAATGGATGCCTTGTCTCAAGCCTTAGGTTCAATGTTTAGGTTGAGAGCAAGAGGTAATAACTTATTCAGTCAAGCTGTGAACACGTGTATGCTGACGCTGTGATAATAGTTTGACGTTGAGACAAGATTGACTAGTTGACAAACTGGGCAACATTCTGACACTGTATACAAAACGAGCCTTTATTATCAAGGAGCAAGACAATGAAAATTTCTGAAAACTGGTCATCAGAAACCAGCCATCTCTTTTGACTTGACTCAAGTGAGAGATAATTTATGCAAAAATTGTCTGCTGGATTTCAGTTAACTTCTCCTTAGTCAACCGATCTTGTCTTGCATTGGAGGCGACTTCCAGAATAGGGTGACCAGAGAATTTGGTGAGGCATTGTCATTGAATATGTAAGGCCGATTCAAAGAGAGCTTGAGTAATCTGTAGAAATTAGTAGTTACTTCTCCTAATTTGGAAGCAACTTTGGGGTACAAACGTATTAAGTAGCTATGGCGAAAGAAAGGTACGATAGAATAGTGACCTGCCAAAATGTGGTATCAGCGACTTCTTTGTTGTGTGATTAGTTAGGTAACAAGTTGTGTTTGCCATCTATGTCAACCCCAAAACTGTCGACAAGCTATCTTTCACTCTACTATCTAATCCTTTTCCAATGAAGACTAGCTTTCCCTCTTCCGGTACGCCCATACTTGAGCCTTCCTCCACCTTCGTAATCTCGTACAAGCTCCTCACACCTTGCAACACATACTGTTCACCACTCTGCGAGGCAAACGTCCCCTTGCAGCGTAGAACTTCAAGCTCATGCTTCTCGTCTTTCGGAGAGTCCTCCGGAAGTCTACCCTCCCATAACACGGTACGGATCCATTCGTCGAGTCTCTGGATTTGCACAGATGACAGGTGAGAACAGCGAACTTGCATGCTCGTAATATCCTGGTGGTGTGCCTGGGAATGGCCATGACCATCTTCACAGTTCTCATCATGGGTATGTGTTTCCGGGATATCGTTCGCCAAGGAGGGCGGTTTCGCAGAATAAGCACCAATCCCAATGACGTATTTGAGGTCTATCTGAGCAAGCACAGTGTGGTAGACTGCCGCGGTGGGGTTTATACTGCGTATTCTGTTGTCTAACCGAGTGACGACGTCCCTTTCAGCAATATCTGTTTTGTTTAACAGTACGACGTCTGCAGCGGCGATCTGACTGAATATTAATTAGGAAATTGAAACGGGAAGTCTGAAAAGATCAGGAGCAAACCGCAGGCTAGTTCCATTGTTGTCCGATGACTCGTCCTCGTCAATTTGCTGTTGCATCATTCAGATCCAGAAACTAAACTCTCTGCGCGTAGGTCTAGCAGGCTTACCTTCTCTCCAAAGACCGCGTCTACGACGCATACGACGCCATCCAAGTAAATATCACGACCGAGATCAGACACGTATTCTTCGTTTAGCCAAAACATAGCAGCGATTGGACCTATTACCGACGTGCCAAGTCAATCAGTAAGCAAGCCGTCAAACCATGCCTTTTTATACATTCTAAGGTCTAGTTACCTGGGTCAGCCAAACCAGTCGTCTCCAACAAGATGTAATCAAATGCACCCTTCTTCTCCATGAGTTTCTCAATAGCCGCAAGTCCTGTATCTTTGATGCTACAGCATAAACACCCATTCGGTAATTCAAGGAATTCTTCTGATAAGTCTCCTGGACTCCCTTGTGATGAGATATTAATTGCTCTAGCTAAAATATGCAGTTAGTCACTCGGCCAAAGAAAAAGAAGAAAGAAGAAAGCAAAGGGATGAAGTACATTCTATATCCTTGAATAACGTTTCAGACAATATTTCAAAGTAGAAAGAAGACCAAGATGGAGACGCATACAGCAGTGTCCGCAAACTCGTTCATAATAACAGCTATTCGGTATCCATGACGTTCTGTCAGGATTCTCCTGCACACTCGTTATGATTCATCTCACTTTACGAGGTAGGGATGCTTACTTGAGTAGCGTACTCTTCCCTGCTCCAAGGAAGCCCGAAATCAGTGTACATGGCACACGTCCGTCTTCTCGCTTGGAATTACTATTTGTGCCGAAATGAGACGAACACATGAACATGTAGACGAGCATCATCCAGACTTACTCCTCTGAATGGTCGAGAAGAGTCCTAATTAATGAACTATTAGCATATACATCACTTGACCACCGTAAAATAACCTACGGGATATCCTCGTCATCAGACATGGTTCTATATCAATCGGAGGGCGGATACGTAATTGTTTATGCACTTGAAGTTCTGCAGAAGTAGAATTTATGCGAATAAAAGGGTTATAGCCTTTCTCTCAAATCTATGTTACTCGACTCAATGTCTTGAGTGTTGTTTCAATGTTCGTCTGAAGTCTAAGTCTTGTGCTTGGTGGATGAGGTCAGTGGCGGAGGAGCAACTATCGAAGGCACGTGCGTCAAATTGAGTGTGCTTACCAGCTTCCGCTGTAGTAGTCAAATCAAATATCTACCCAACAATTCTTCATATCGCTCCTTAACTACAAACCACCCTGTCCTTCATTCGTTTTCTTTATTCTGGCGTGATGGCGTCCTTCACACGCCCACTCGTCATCTCAGGTCCAAGCGGTGCAGGCAAAAGCACCCTGCTCAACCGTCTCTTCACCGACCATAAAGACAAATTCGGGTTCAGCGTTTCCCGTAAGTACGCACGGATACCATATTCTCACTTGCACAATCATTAAACTTGTCTCATTTTCTTATGTTCTACATGCAATTTAAAAGATACAACTCGAAAACCACGCGTCGGCGAAGAAGACGGCAAAGCATACCACTTCGTAGACAAAGAAGCCTTCCTAAAACTACGTAGCGAAAATGGCTTCATCGAAACTGCCGAGTTCGCCGGTAACTACTATGGGACGAGCAAGCTTGCTGTGAAGACTGTTCACGATGAAGGACGAAGATGTATCCTCGATATTGAAGCTCAAGTGAATTTCTTTCGTGAACTAGAATTAAAAAAACTGAATGCTCATTCTTTCTATGTACGAAATATTTCTCTGTTCGTCTAGGGCGTCCGACAAGTAAAAAACACAGACCTCAACCCCGTATACTTATTCATCTCCCCACCAAACATGATAACCCTCCAAAGCCGACTCGCAGGACGAAACACAGACACTCCCGAAGCCATCCAAAAACGCTTGAAAACAGCCATCGAGGAAATCGAATACGCGAAAACCGGTGCTCATGATATAATTATTGTCAATGATAACCTTGAAGAAGCATATAACAAGTTCGAGAGGGTTGCACTTGGCGAGGAGGTCGAGTCGGACGTTTTACCGGATATGATAATCGAAGAGAGCGAGCCTGAAGTTAACAACGTGGAATTGAACGGAGTATCCTCGATACCCAACCAAATTGAAGAAACTCGTGTCTTATGATACATGCTTTTCCGTGGAACAGGTGATGAGTTGCGACATTAGAGGGACATGGCACGTGGATCCGGTATTTCGTGCAATTGATGTATGGGTAAAAGCTGCAGAATGTCTAGAACGCGAAAAAAGAGGAATACAGGATACAGACTATAAGATGCATTAATGAGCGATGGTCTCTCTTGCGGCTGGCACGAATTCCTGTTCGTATTCGACTTCCACACGCGGTCCGCCTGCGAAAGAATACTGCATTAAGTAACGGGAAAATGAGTTGAGAAATTGAAATCCGCACGTTTGGGTTTCTTCCCTGGTCTCTTTGAAACTTTCGGTACCTTGGGCGGTGCTTTTCGTTTCCCCTTTGCGCTTGGACCAGAAGTCTCGTCGTCGGAACCAATCTCATTGTCCTCATCCTCTGATACGTCTTCCAAATCCTCCAAATCGCTCAACCCATCCTCCTCACTCTCATCTCCACTCAAATCACTCACAAACTCCCTCTCGCCCCACTCCCCCTCCTCCTCTTCCATCTCTTCTTCCAATTCCTCTTCATCCTCTTCCTCCGTCTCGTCATCCTCCATGTCTTCCAGCCCTTCCACAGCCGCTTCCATATCCGCCTTCCCTCGAGATTGGTCAAGAACGGCTTGCCAGACTTCTTCATTCACATTAAGTGGTGCATCTCCGTATGCTTTTGATTTTAATCTCTCGATAAGCTCTTTTTCGATTGATTTTTCGAGGTGGGCGGCGGAGAGGGCTTTACGTTCGCGTGTTGTTTCGCGGCGTTCGAGTTTCTTCTTCACACCCACAAGTTTCGTCCTATTGAAATCAGTGCCAATGCCTGTGAGAGAAAGGTACCTTGAAGAAAGATCAGGAAGACATACTGCTGCCGTAACTTCATACGTCGCATTTTGATGAGGTATTGGGTGATTTTGGTGACTCGTTGCTTGCATTTGTGTATTAAGAAATTCGGCCAGTAGATTAGCTCTTTGTCAATCTGCGGTTACGAAAAGTAAATTTCTTCCGGTATTAGTTGCAAGAAAGCGGATTGAACCGAGACTCACCTGTTGCAGTGCCGCTGAGTAATTATTTGAAAGCTTTATCTTCTCCCACATATGTTTTGGACTGTGTGCTCGTTCGATGGTCTTAACATACAAGTATAAGATACCTAACACAAGCCAAGCACATTGTCAGACAACACCCAATGAGACAAACAGGACAGATCACTGCATACCCTCTTTCTCGCGCACAGTAGCATATCTCGAGTTAGCAAGAGGACACGACTGTCGATTACAGAAACCCGTGACATTGTACTCGTTTCTGCAAAAGTTTTGTGTTGCAGTCCTTTCAAGGTAAAAGACGTGAGACAAGAGAAGGACGGATAAGAACTGAATGTACGAACTTGACTTTGTATGAACAGAACTGTTGGTTTATCACCGACCAGATGACTTCGTCACTCTGCATTTTTTAGAGAAGAGAGAGGGGAGAGATGGAGTGAAAGCTGAACTGAAGATGGCACGAATATTTACTGATGAGATCTGCGTTGCCTTTTTAGTCCGATATGGGAAAGCCATGCTCAACGTCGATCACGGAGGGCTTCGACTCGACTCGAAGTTCACGCCTCTTTCTCATACTACATCAATTTCTAACTAGTGACCAGAGTCTCTGTCAAGTAAGAAACGAAAGACAGGCGCTCTTTCGTCGCATGAACTCATGGCAGAACTCGAACGATACATTAGCGACAATGCACTTCGGGTAAGTAACCTGTTCACACTCATCTAAGTACGATGCTAATAAGCACACCACTTTAGATTTTCGGCCTGTCAGACAAGACAATCGTCAACTACATTATAGCATCAGGTACGCGCCTATTCTATTATTATTCTTGCTATACCGTGTTGACAATGTGGCTTGGCTCAGCTTCGTCCGCAAAGTCCCCTCAAGCTCTCTTCACCTCACTCAATGCATACGGACTCCCGGATACAGCAGACGCACAGACGTTCGTCAGTGAAGTCTACTCTCGTGTCCCTCGTAAGAGCAAACACAAAAGCGCAGCAGAAGCAGCGCGAAAGCAAGCCGAGAAGGACGCGAAAGCTCTCAGAGCGCAAAAGTATTCGTTCGTTGAGGATGACGATGCCGTGGACACCAGCGTAACAGTATCCAAAAGGGATAAATCAAAAGTCAAAGATAAAGAGTCGAGAACGAAGGACAAGAAAGAGCGTCATGTACGAAAACGAGAGACGGACGGACGTGACTGGGAAAGTGACGAAGAGGAAGTCGCGCGGAAACGATTACGCGGTGAAGACGACGGACTTCGAGGTCAGGATGACGAACGTCCCGAAGACGAAGTTATGGAAACGCCAGAACAAGAAGCAGAGAGAAGGGAGCGCGAACGATTAAGAGACTTGGAAGAGCGAGACGCATTCGCTGAACGAATGCGAGAGCGCGACAAAGACCGCACGAAGAAAGTGGTTGAGGACAGGTCTTCGTCATCAAAGGGCGCAGCTGTAGAAGCAGCTCAACGTCGAATGCTAGCTGATGATGCAGCTGCGCGAGTCGCTGCAATGCCCTCCCTTCGTGAACGATCCCGACAGGACTATCTGTCAAAACGTGAACTGCAGCAGATCGAGCTGCTACGACGAGAAATCGCGGACGATGAAGCTCTTTTCAAGGGAATGAAAGTCTCAAAGAAGGAGAAGCGAGATCTAGAGTACAAGAAGGAGGTTCTCCGCCTAGCGGAAGAGCGCATGAAGATCGACGACCGGTATGAAGGCTATCAATTGCCTGAAGATTACATTACCGAACAGGGGAAGATAGACCGCAAGAAGAAAGAATCCGTACTCTACCAGCGCTATGAGGAAGCAAAACTGAAGGAAGACCAATTCGTAACGGACGTCGACCAATGGGAAGCAAGTCAGACGAGGCATAGTACGTTCAAGACTGGTGCTATGGATAAATCGGAAATCGTGGAAGACTATGAGTACGTTTTTGACGAAAGTCAGACTATTCAATTCGTACTTGGGCATACTATAGACGAAGATTCAAAACTGTCTCCTGCTGACCGGCTTTTGAAACAACAGATGGTAGAAGCAGAGAAGCACGGTGAGTCAAATACTTACCCTCTAACCGGGCTCGCAATACTAATCATCACAATTAAACAGCTCAAAGTATCGATGAAACCCGAAAATCCCTACCTATCTACGCGTACCGCGAACAGTTACTCGAAGCAATAAAAGAACACCAAGTCCTAATCGTAGTCGCAGAAACCGGTTCCGGAAAGACAACTCAACTCCCCCAATACCTCCACGAAGCAGGATACACAGTAAACGGTATGAAAGTCGGTTGTACGCAACCCCGACGAGTAGCAGCTATGAGCGTCGCAGCACGTGTTGCAGACGAGATGGGCACGAAAGTCGGGTACGAAGTTGGCTATTCAATTCGTTTCGAGGATTGCACCAGCGATAAGACCGTTTTGAAGTACATGACAGACGGCATGCTTCTTCGTGAATTCCTCACTGAACCAGACCTTGCTGGCTACTCAGCTCTGATCATCGACGAAGCGCACGAAAGGACTCTGAGTACGGATATTTTGTTTGCGCTTGTCAAGGTGAGCTGACTTCATCATTTCTTCCTCATTGGTTGGTTAGCGAAGTGGCTAAATGTCTAAATATGTGATAAAATAAGGATATAGCACGATTTAGACCTGAACTTCGGTTACTTATCTCAAGTGCTACTTTGGCGGCAGAGAAATTCAGCGAATATTTCGACAATGCACCTGTCTTCTACGGTAAGTGAACGATAAACTGTCTGACAAATAAGGCTTGAAACTAATTCCCCTTATCTTTTAGTTCCTGGCCGACGATATCCGGTCGATATCCATTATACTCCGCAGCCGGAAGCTAACTACCTTCACGCCGCTATCACGACCGTCTTCCAAATTCACACAACACAACCAAAAGGCGATATCCTCGTATTCCTAACGGTCAGTCCATCGCCCAGACCTATTTTCTCTTAACGAACTGATCTCTTGCCTTGCACTTAGGGCCAAGACGAAATCGAAGCAGCACAAGAAAACTTACAAGAAACAGCTCGCGCACTAGGGAACAAAGTCGCCGAACTCATCATCTGTCCGATTTACGCAAACCTTCCGAGTGAGATGCAAGCGAAGATTTTCGAACCGACACCTGAGGGAGCGAGGAAGGTGGTACTCGCGACGAATATTGCTGAGACGTCTATTACGATTGATGGAGTGGTGTTTGTTATCGACCCAGGATTCGTGAAGCAGAACTCGTATAATCCGAGGACGGGGATGTCTTCGTTGGTGGTCGTACCGGTGAGTAATTGGACTTACGATTCTCAAAGACTTGGCTAACTTCTTCCTCCATAGTGTTCAAGAGCTTCAGCCAACCAACGAGCAGGCCGAGCCGGACGCGTAGGCCCCGGCAAAGCATTCCGCCTCTACACCAAATGGGCCTTCAACAACGAACTCGAAGAAAACACCGTCCCCGAAATCCAACGCACCAACCTCGGAATGATCGTCCTCCTCCTCAAATCCCTCGGTATTAACGACCTTATCGGGTTCGAATTCATGGACCCTCCACCAGGGGAGACTCTCATGCGCGCTTTGGAGTTGCTTTATGCATTGGGTGCCTTAAATGACCGAGGAGAACTAACGAAACTCGGTCGACGTATGGCTGAGTTCCCAGTCGATCCGATGTTATCCAAAGCCATCATCGCGAGCGAGGATTACTCATGTACAGACGAAGTCCTAACTATCATCGCTATGCTCTCCGAGTCCGGATCCATCTTCTACCGTCCAAAAGACAAGAAGCTCCACGCAGACCAGGCAAGGCAGAACTTCGTTCGAAATGGTGGAGATCATTTCACGCTTTTGAATGTATGGGAACAGTGGGCGGATACGAATTATTCGCAGCAGTTTTGTTATGAGCAGTTCTTGCAGTTTAAGAGCTTGAGTAGGGCGAGGGATATTAGGGATCAACTTGCGGGGTTGTGCGAGCGTGTGGAGATTGTTATTCAGTCGAGTCCGAATACGAATGATATCACGCCGGTTCAGAAGGCGTTGACGTCTGGGTATTTCTATAATACCGTAAGTCTCTTCATATTTACTCTCATCGGATTGAGAACAGCTTTACTGATGGATGCTTTATGTTTGAAGGCCCGACTTCAAAAGAGCGGAGACTCCTACCGAACACTCAAAACCAACCAAACCGTATACATCCACCCATCATCAAGTCTCTTCCAACACCAGCCTCCAGTGAAGTTCGTATTATACTACGAACTAGTCATGACATCCAAATCGTATTTGCGGCAAGTGATGGAGATCAAACCTTCATGGTTGCTAGAAGGTGCGTTCCCTTCATTTCGTTTCCTTCGATTGAAGTTAGTTGTGCTAAATATTCTTTTTTGTTTTTGTTTTTGTATACAGTCGCACCACACTTCTTCAAGCCGGCGGATTTAGAACAACTTGCGGTTGGTGACAAAAAGATGCCGAAGGCTGTTGGTGCTTCATCATCATCGACACCAGCATAGCATCGAATTCAATAATAAATAATGAAACGTTATTCCTGTTCCTGTTCATTGTCACTGTCTACGGGCATCTGTTATACATATTGTACATATTTCACAGAGTTCATGCTACACGATGCGTTGCAATGATTATTCTGTAATTTGCACTTTATTCTGCAAAAGTTTGTCAACAATAAATATGGCCTAGATTCATCTGAGCTCGTCAGTAAATTGGACTCACCTTGTAAAAAGCGATGTATCCTTCAATATTCTTCGCCTTTTCCTTCGTGGCTGGGTAGAACCTAGAAAGTTGCATGGTTATGAGTGACTATGTGTTCGGATGTATAATATGACGTACCAAGCAACGTCCTGAATGTTCCTACCATTAATATTCACACTATAGTAGGACGCCGTTCTAAGGACGACGGATACTCAGCGCATGTTTTACTTAAGGCAGGGTATATGTTATATGCTTACCCCTTCCACGGACAAACCGTGCTACACCAAACATAATAATGTTTAGACTACCTGAGTGTGCCACTCTAAGTGAAGCAACTTACGTTGTGTCCGAAGGAAAGAAGAGTGCAAGCTTCACATCAGCAGGAGGAAAGTAATGATTACCCTCGACTACGACAGTGTTCTCAGATTCGGCGAGGACGATATCGTCGACGGATACTCTGACCATGATGATGACTGTTACAATGTTAGTTACAAATGCTCGACTCTGAGACTCAGTAAGAGGGATGATGTCAGATGTCGGAACCGAAAGCGTCGATCGTTTCGCGCGTCAGTAATTAGAGGCACGTGATCGACACGTAGAGGGACGCGCTGGCACAACTTACTCGACCTCTACTGAGTCTATATCTACAGAATAAATTGCGCTTCACTCTGCCATCCGTCTCGTCCCGTAGTGGCGTTCGTCCCCCCCCCTCGTTTCCACCCCGTTCATTCTTAGATAGGTCGACTTAGAGGAATGGCTCTGCTAAGGTGTGTATAGCGCTGTTCTTGTATGTTTTCGGTACCGGAAAGGCCAATACACTTTGATTGATTGATAGACTGGGCATATGCGTCGTTGGCGTATACTCAATGTTTCTCGTACGTCTACCAAGTATCTAGAAATGACTTCAAGCTAACTCTGCCTTCAGTTATGGGCCATAGCCCAAGAACGACGTAAGCTCTCCGGATCCAGATCCACCGCAAATCAAAAGCTTACCTCCAACGTGTTTAGTATCAGTTCCGTTCGCCAACGTAGACGGGACTAAATCAGAGAAATTCCGTTCCGCGCTAGTGATGAGCATCTGCCAAAGCGCGTTCAGCGTCGTCTCATCTTTCATTTACATCCTCCTGCGACGAAAACCTGGAGAATCCTTAAGCGTTGCGATTGGTCTCGAACCAACGCTCGTCAAATCCAAGTCCGTAGCACCTTACAAGTCCTCAAAGTCCCGACCAAACGGAAACGGATCCGCGAATGGGACTAGCAACGGAAACGCACATCCCTCCACCAATCCTTCACCCGTCTCAACATCTATTATCCGCCGAGCTCTCCTAGTCCGATACCTCCAGTGCGCACTCCTCATAACCGCCGCCGGACCCTTCGGCTTCGCCGCCCTCGCACACATCTCCTACCCCGCAATGGTCCTCGGCAAATCCTGCAAACTCGTCCCCGTCATGCTAATGAACGTCCTCCTCTACCGCCGTCGTTTCGCTCCTCATAAATACCTCGTCGTCGCACTCGTCACTCTCGGTATCACCATGTTCATGTATTTCGGCGGTGATCACTCATCCAAGAAGCATTCTGGTAATGAATTGGTGGAGAAAGGCTCAAGTCTAATAGGCCTAACCTACCTCCTTATCAACCTCGCCATCGATGGGGCTACCAACTCCACCCAAGACGAGATCTTCGACAAATACACCGTCACAGGCCAACAAATGATGTTCTGGATCAACATCATGTCTTTCCTCGTCACAACCATCCTCGCACTCCTTCCATTACCTTACATACCCGTCTTACACCCCTCCGCAGGATGGAGCTCCGAACTCTCAAACGTCCTCCAGTTCATGCGCGAACACCCAGGTGTCGCTTGGCCACTTTTGCAATTCGCGTTTACTGGATCACTGGGTCAACTTTTCATATTTGAGACGTTGCAGCATTTTGGAAGCTTGACTCTTGTGTTTGTATTAATCCACTGCTTCGTGTTGTTGAAGTTGTCTGCTGACAATGAGTGAACGTACAGGACAATAACCCTAACCCGAAAACTCTTCACGATGATCCTCTCCGTCATAATCTACAACCACAAACTCACACGCGGACAATGGTCCGGCGCAGCAGTCGTCTTCGCCGGTATCTCAGTCGAAGCATGGATCAAACGTCGAGGTACGTCCTGCCTTCATCTTCCTTATCCTTCCCATTCTTCCCACCCTTTCCATCCTTGCTATCTTGCTATCTACGCAAAATTCATGTAAATTGCTTTATTGATGATAACTCCACTATCTCCTAAAACCTAGATGTACATGCAAAGCGAGTGATGCAGGAAAAGGAAAAAGCAGAGCTCAAGACTCTATGATTGATAGACATAACTTTATTCATGGATGGACGATGGATGATGGACGACTCCCTACGTGTGATGGAAGCTTTATAGATTAAATATTAGAAGATAGGATAATACAGAGGCGTGGCGAGAGACCAGGTGAAATTGGTCCGAATTGGCGTATCAGAGAAGAGTGAACAACAACGGCAAAACCACAAGGATGACGTTCAACGAATGACGAATAATACCGGAAGACAGAAAGAAGAATAACGAAAACCACAAAGAGCGCGAACAAACGGTCCGGAGTTGAAATTAAACCTGAAAGTGTCAGGTCTCCATAGCATCAGGATCGCGCTCTAATTCATTCGATGACGGAGTCCAAGATGTCGGAGACGCCATAGGCATATCCGTAGTCCCGTTTAACGGCCGGATCGCTCGCTTTCGACTCTCCTCTCTGCATTGTATAATTCATTCAATCAGTTGATCCTATGCTGAATGTTTTGAGTCCACACCTTAAATCTTCGTCATCGTCGCTCTCCTCTTCTCTTTTCCTCCTTGTCGGCGGACTCGCTATCCGACTTGGGTTCGACATCACAGCAATGTTCGCTTTGTATATCGATTCATACTCCTATGAAACACAAAATAACGAAGTTTCAGTTAGCATATATGTATGCATTTCAAAATGCGTCGTCAATGGGGATGATGACACAGGAACATAACAGCACAGGAACATAACAGCACAGGAACATAAAACGCATTGCACATACCTTTATTTGAGTAAGGAACCCTCCGTTGGGGGAGATACAATACCTCCGATTTTGTACCGTGTGTAACGCATCTTCCCAATTCATTTGGTAGTGCTGCATGACGTACATGACGACGAACGCAGGTGAGAGGCTGATTCCACCGTTACAATGCACGAGGGTTCGTCCGCCATTCTGAAGGGCTTCATCGATGAACTTCTTCGCTCTAGATGCATATACGCATAACACAAAGAATGAAGAATGGAGCGTCAGAATGAGTTTATCTGAATCATAGCAGAAATCATAGATATACACAAGCAATGAAAGATTGAAGATCCGTACTTTGGAAATAGGCTAATCAGGTTCTGCTCCTCGTTATCCTGTACATCTAGCGTAAGGTATACGAACCGATCCGGAAATCGTGGCTTCACAGAGAATGCCTCCTTCGCATCGCGAATGCATACTCTGCATATACATCGTATAAGAAGTCCAACGAGCAGTGAAGAAGAGCATCCGCGGTCAGTAACTTCAATCCGATCGAATAGAGGCTTAGACGTACATATGCGTAATACCTAATCGCTGCAACGTTTCCAGAGATTTCGACGCTTGGAACGGACCAAGAAGGACATTGGGTAAGATCTCTTGACATTCTCTTCGCATCTCATATCTACAACACACCCAACGCAACATCCAAGCAACTAATCAGTAACACTACTCCATAACACCAGAATCGAAATGTACAGACCGCCACTCGACGTCCGAAGGGCCCTGTATAATCTCCTTAAGCTGCTCTTCCGTGGGTGGTGGCATCGTCAGCGACATAATATGTCGGGATGTCTAGTTCGTCGATGTCAAAGGTAGAGAGTGCACAGTGCAGAGGAGGTCAGGTGCAGAGTAGATGTACAGGGCGCGGCGAGCAGCTGCAGCTGGAAGGTCAAGAGCAAAGTAGCATTCTATTGTAAGTAACCGTCTCATATGATGACATAATACACTATTACTTTATCAATCACTATAATGCGGATCCTGATCAGGCAACGTTAACAAAACAATGAATAGCTCCGTCCTCTGGCCGTTTACTTTGCTCTTTTGCTTTTTGCATCTTCTCGTTCTGCATTAGCACTTCCACCCTTCTTAGTGTGTGACGCACCTTGATAGACGCTGTGAAACACTCGAGAATGGCGCATATACATACTCTCGGATGGGACTGTTGTATGAAGAAATTGAGAAATGCTTTTTGGCCTGACTTGGACTTGTCCCATCGCGACAGAAAATACGGGCATCTACCCACTAGGGTCTTTCAAAGCAAAGTGGTACTGCTGCCAAGGACGAGTTCTATAAATACAATAAACTTATCGTTTCGACTACCCTCTCTGGAAATCTGCTTTGTGGTACTGCCCTTGCTAGCTCGAACCTCTTGCCTCTTTGTCTCTAGACGATGCGACTCTGCTGTGCTTGTAGACGGAGTGTATCAACTTGTATTCGCCGCGGTACCATTGAACTCAACCTACATAACCGGGTCATGAAGCAAATCAAAGCAAATAGGACATCCATAATATGAAAAAAATATAATGACAATGTATTCTACAAAGCTTTCCGACGAGAGTCTAAAATCCGTATATGCAAAATAATACAGTCATAGAGCCAAGATAAATCAAGTCTGCTCCTTCCTAAATCTCTCCGGGAAGATCATTAAGCACCCTCCAAACAGCTTCCCGATTCTTCTCCCATAGCTCCTCCTTAAACCTTTCGAACCCACTGGACGATCTTCGCCAACCACCTTCAATCATCTCTTGTACGTCGTCCTCGTATTTTTTGTACCCGTCTGTCTGCGTGCTTACGACTGCGTTGCTTTGCGAGAGCTTCCATTTTACTCCTCGTAGTGCACCTAGTGCGTGTACCTCACGCAGAGCCTGTGGGCGGACGATAGTAACTCGGTCGTCGTCGATGTATCCATACGCGTTTCGCATGCGTCGTGAAGCCAATATCGGGACCTGCATGAACATGATCGTTTAGGAATACTGACAGAGAGAACAAAACAACACGGGAGGCTTACGTTACATTGGACAGCCATTGCTACGGTCGAGCTCGCTTGGTAGTCATAATCTGCCAAAAAAAATCAGACGCTCAGTAGATCGTCCGTGTATTCGAGAAACAGCAAGAGGCACGTACAATCCTTATTCACAAACGCCGGGACAACCACGTCCATACTCTGCATCAACGCATAGAAGTCCACATAATCCAATCCATTATGTATAAAAACGATATTCGACAACGCTTTCGGAATATCCAGTTGTCCATCTCCAAGTAAATGGAGTTCGAACGGTTCATTGGGAGAATCAAACAGCGGCTCATACACATCCCTATCGTATCCTAAGGGCCGGTACCCCCAAGTCTGTGAATCATCTAAAATCACGATACGTCAGAAACAAAACTCAATCATCCCGGACACACTCGCTGATGTACAAACGCACGTTTCAACACCTCAAGCAAATCTGCAAAGATATGCGGATAATCCCTCCTATCGATCTGGAAATTCCCCTGAATTACGGCACGCGAAAGCTTCGTAGATTCTCTCCGTTGTCCATACTCAGGTAAATCCAATACAGGCGCATGTACGTCGATATCAATATACTCGTACAGCGCGCTGTAGATATCCGGCTCGGGACTATCGGCTAACTCTTGGAAGTACGTTCGGAAGGCACGGCCAACACTAATGAACGTAAATTTCAAAAATCAGTGATGTTCTCGACAATACAATTCAATAGGTCTTATCTGAAGACCGTAATGTATACAGATAGATGAGAATATACTGACTGGTATCCAATAGGAAGAAGCCGAATGGCGCCTCTCGCCGCCCAGGGTGTGATGTGTTTCTGCCATCTTGTATCTCGAAAATGATGCACAGTACAGACGACTTTGAATTTCTGGTCTGCTGGTCGAGCGTCCCAAATTGCAAGCAACTCGTCTGACCACCGGGGCATACTACCGACAAAACAGTAAAACGAAACGAGGGGGATCAGCGGGATGAAACTGATGAAATGCATGGAAGAGAGGGCTTACTCTACTTCGCAAGTCCCGAAAAGCACTAAATCAATCATTCCGTCGCCAAGTCCATTCCCATCTTCAGACGTCGCATTCATTGCCCTTATGAAGTCATCCGGATCCCGTATAGGTTGGTCATACAAGTCAAGAGCATCAACAACGTCCTGAAACCCGTGGCGCAGCGGTGTACGCGCAAATACTTGCAAACTTCCTCGATCCCCCAATACTTGACGAATTGTATGCGCAGTTGCAAGATGGACGTCGAAATGCTGCGAGAACTCGCTCGCAACGACGACATTCCGCCTCTTAGGCATACCACCACCCTTCATCCCTCCAGTCCCATTCATCCGGAATCGTGAAGTCAAGTCATGTTTTGAGCTAGCTAACACCACTAAGAGGAAAGCGCATATGGCCACAAGGAGCAAATAAGTTATGCGTCGACGCTGGAAATGTGATATTCTCGAGGATTTCTCGAGAGGTGAGTACATCGCGAAGCACGAGCACCAGAGAATCAAGATATGCAGCTGAGAGAGGAGGGGGAGCCAAGCTAGAGGTGTCAAGGTGTCATGCTATGGGAGAGGGGAGCGGGCGGGGTCAGTCGGGATATATGTATGTATGCTAGCATGCCGCCCATGGCATGGCATAAGTAGACCCTGATACAAGCACAGACGGCTCGGCCAAGTGTCGCCTCCATTGAATGATTTGAATCATCATTGAATTGCAGTGCTCGGTCAAGTAACCGATCGAATATCGAAATAAGGGGGTGTCACTGGATCATTGAATCTGGATAAGACAATCCCGACCTCTCTGTCTCCGCTCCGAACGTCTAACACAAATGGATTCGCGTACGTTCCCGAGATGATTCCAGTGCTGGCGCGGATAAACAAACAAAGAAGAGTGTTTGTCTCGGTGTGTCGGATACTTGATAAGGTAATTCGGCACCGACGTATTTAGTAAGGTCTACTCTACCAAAGTCAAAGGAAATTTTGATTGTGGGGAACACTTTTCCTTGGCATACACAGCATAACAGGTCCCACACTCAATTTAACAGTCGACTAGAGCAAGCGGTCTACACTGACCATTACTCCATAAAACAGCCATACAAACAAACATCTCGTCAAATTGTGCCTGGCAGTATCGAAATACCAGGATATCACCGTCAACAAACGGCTTCCCGCGCACGTCCATGCGGACCACGAGCGTCAGAAGTCAGAAGGATTGACGTGTCGTTGATATGACGGACTTAAGTCTAGGTACCGTACGCTCTATGCGCGACATCAACAAAGGATCGAAATGCATCAAGAATATCCTTGGATTCGGATAAGACACTCACGTACATGGTAACACACAGCATAATTTTGACATGCAACTAGCCTTAATGAAGTCTTAGATAAAGTATATTAGATAGCCATTCAGTTGAACAAAGAGTAGTGTCTCGCAAGGATTTACAATTCTGCGACAATGAAAGCAATTAACCAAGACGATGTTCCTGTCGTCGATTATCTAATCTCCTTCTAAATTAGGAAGCTATCTACTGCGTCGATCCTAATCTGACGTCGATGTAAAAAAAATCATTCTCGTCTTGCACGCGAACTCTGCGAAAGCAAAAGCAATGGCAGCTGCATCAATCAACCCTCCTAACCCTCGCAAACGCACTAGAAAACGTCGCAAAAGGCGTAACGTCTCCTCTTCCTCTTCTTCCTCCGAAATATCCGATTCTTCGTCCTCTTCGTCAGACTCGGAGAACGAAAACGAAAACGAACCCTCAACAGTGAAGATACCGCAGAAACCACCTGCAAAAGCAGTCGTAGCTTCAAAAGAGTCCTCATCAAGCTCGGAATCGTCAGCAGACTCGGATTCAGATTCAGACTCGTCAATTCCATTCCGCAAACCTCCCGCTGCAACAGAAACCCAATCAACATTAGCAGAACCAGACGGAGAAACGGCAGCTCCTCACGTCCCTCCCGTATCCTCTTCCACAACCACGCAAAAACACACTCGAGCTCTCTCACCCCCGCCTCTCAAGAACGTACCCGAGCCAAGTATCCTCGATGGTGACAAAGCACACGAAGAAGCCCTCCGCGCACGGTTCCGTCAATTCTGGCTTGGCAGCGTCGCAGACGCCTTTGCGGATGATTTGAACGAAATTCGGAAGGTGTGTATCTATTTCTAGCATCCTGTCTCTCTCTTTGTTTTCTTTCCTGGCGGAATTTTAGCCTTCTGTCTTTCTTTACTTTCCGTTGTTTTGATATATGGTCATGTGATAACGAACAATGACTAACGCATTCCCTATTCTGATAACAGGAACCAAACTTAACACCCGCCCGTCTCTCCCTCCTCATCGACTCCCTCGCAGCGGGTGCAGACATCTACACTAGCTCTAGCAACTCGCCAAAGACAAATTCAAAATCAAACCCAACTTCAAACGAAAAAGGGAAAGCCCAAATAAACGAAATGGAAGTCATCCTCGGCGAAAGCGAGTAAACGAAACAGACTTTTCACCTTCAATCTACAGTACATCTAGCGGTACGCAATATCCGTTCTGGACGGTGGTGGACCCGCGCTTGTTTTTTTATCTTTTCTCTTCGGGTGCACATGCATTTGTACATGCATAACGACAGGTAGATAGACGCCCTGATCCATGATCTGCATCCGACATTCTCGTATCGTCATGTCCACTCCGCGCGCGCAACAATCCGTTCACGTCGTACCTTCGTGCCTTGAACGATCCGATCCGTCGCCGTCGAACTATACAGATACCGCCCAACTTATCTATCTAGCCGCCCAACTCACTTTCCAGACCATAACATGTATTGCTATTTTCTTTTTTCGTGCTTTCTCAGGATGCCTTCCATCGACTCGAGGTTCCCGTCCTTCCCACCTAATCAACCATCTACACCCTAATTCTATAAATCACACAAGAATGCTTTATCCATGTGGTCTACTCGTCATACTAGTATCACTATCCTTACACTTATATATATCCTTACACACACTACACACACTACACTGTCTCACAATTAGCTCTACACACATGTTTTACATGTGTAATTGTACCATCTTCCCGAGTACCTCCCACATGTATCTAATGCTACTTAAATTTACAAACCGCACGTCCCTGTCATTGTCAACCGCTCACACGCAACGACAATATCCAACAATCAAAGTTAAATGTAATTACTATTTCAAACATGTAGAAACATGTAGGAGAGGGTGGTGCAACACAGTAGCAGTAGTAGAGATAGAAAAAGAAGAAAAAAGAAAAAAGAAAAGGCACAAAAGCGGTAGGAGAAAAGAGGAAGAGGAAGACCAAGGGTGAGAGACTTAGAGGAGAGAGGTGGGAGAAAGGAGATGGGAGGAGGTTGGGTATCGGGACGTAAGATAAATGTATAAAGTGATAAAACCACTACCATATATGCGCCCTCGCGCCATAGAAAATA
Source organism: Fomitiporia mediterranea MF3/22 (assembly GCF_000271605.1). NCBI lineage: Eukaryota > Fungi > Basidiomycota > Agaricomycetes > Hymenochaetales > Hymenochaetaceae > Fomitiporia > Fomitiporia mediterranea. Next base: position 609,768 of record NW_006760403.1, read on the forward strand.
ACGCGTCGTCATTTGGCGGCTAATGGCTAATGGCTTCACAACGTTCCAAAATTATGAACTGAACATAGCGATTCCTCGGCAGGCGGACAAACTGCGGTCCTTTCAAGAATGCAGAGCAGGAGTGCGATATGCACGGCACGTAGAACTCCATCGAAACCGAGTTAATATCGAGCTCCACAACGGTGACGCTCCCCAGGACAGGCATCCAGGAATAGACCATCGGTACGCAATAGGTTCCGAGTGGGGGCGTTACCACTCAATTCGTCGAGGCATGCGCAACTCGGAAGCACCGAAGCCATAAGCAGCAAATTTGTCCTAGCAGGGGTAGGGCGCTACCAATCACAACGCAGGCGCAAATAATGTTCACTGCTCAAGCGCTTCACCGAAAAATGCACAAAAAAAGAAAGAAGAAAAAAAAATCAACTTGCAAATGGAATAAAGCAAAGGAAGAAAGTAGTGGGCGGGAATAAACATAAGCCAGAATAACGTTGAGTGTAGACACAGAAGAGGTTGAACGTGAGACGTGAAGCAGTTGTAGGAATGATGTAAGAGAAGAGCAATAAGTAAATGTAAAGAACGACGCGCGGTGGGGAGATGTGCTCTGATGAGAGAGCGGGTAAGTTGCAAGTCGTATACAAGTCCAAGGTAGATAGGTAGGCGGATAGGTGGGGAATGGAGGGAGGGAAGGAAGGAAATTTCGGGGTGAGGAACAAGGTGGGAAGACGGAGTGCGTAAGAGGTGAAGAGTCTGGGAAGAGAGGAAAGGGTGTGCAGAAGAAGATGGACGATTATCACGGCCAGGGCAAGTTGACGGGGCTTGATGAGGTACACAGTAGTTGCCGCTAGAAGGCCAGACCACAGAACAATACGTCACAAAGCATACCAATGATCGAGAAATTGCGAGGAGTGAGAGCTGTGAATCAAGAGTGAACACTGCAACAGCGTAGGACAGCACGAACGAACGGATGGAAAAGGCGGAGAAAACAACCAGAAACCCCATACAAGTAAAAGGAAATTTGAACGGACAGTTGTTAATTGGGCGACAACTTCAACATCACCCTGTACTGTTCCGTGGTGTGCTGTGCCTTGTTGCAGTCGCAGTGTCGGCACCATCATCGCTTAGCGTCTCAACACGAACGCCCCGTGAAGAACCCACACTCCGGATATCCCGCCCTTCCTCAGCTAGTTCTCGACTAAGCAGCTCTGGATGATCCGATATCGCCTCAGGACTTTCACCTTCCTCCACTGTCTGGTCGGCGAACTCGGGTTTTCTCAATGCCTTACGGAACGCCTCAGCCATCACTGCCGCATCCGCACCTGAGAACAAATTTTCACTCGTTGACGAGGCTCCGTCGTTTTCAGGCGCAACCGAAGAAGCCGCTCTCCCTGCCACCGCACCACCCAAAATTCCCGCACCTAATGCCTGTCCGGTTTCACCAGTTTCCATCTGAGGGGAAAGAGGTCCGGTTTGCTGAGCGTTTGCCATATTCGCCATCATCGGAGATTGTGAACCCATTGAACCCCGACGCGAAGGGTCATATCGTCTCCGGCGGGCACGGGCAATGACCAGGAAAATAAGAGCTACGAGCGCGGCAAGTGCGAGAAACCCAAGAATCACGATGACGGCGATTGCCCATCGTGGGAATGGCGAGTTATTGCTTGCATCCTGGACATTCCCCCCAGACGTCGAGCTTGTCAGACCATCACTCGTCTGCGTCGAATGGAGTGACGAAGAAGCAGCTGCGGCCGACGAAGACGCTGCGGCGACGGAGGCAGATGACATCGATGCGATGACTGAAGCTGGGAAGGTCGTTTCTATTGCCCGTAATCAGCTTTCGGAAGCAAACAAAAAAGGTAGAGGTACTTACGGACTGCAGTAAACGTCGACTGCGGCTGGCCTGAAATAACCGGTGTACCACTCGCAACGACGGCAAAATAGAAAGGGAATGGCGTGGGTGACCCGTCCCATGAAGGGCCTTGCGACCCCCACCACTCGTCTTCCGTAGTAATGGGAAGGCTCCCAGCTCTATTCGAAGGATTTGTCGTGTCGTTCCATTGTCGCACGATCTGGCCCGTATCTGCACGAAACAAGGCTATGTCAACCAGATTAAACTGCGTGAATGAAGGTAATCTGCTGTTCCCTGTTGAGTCCAGTGAGAGTCCAGTGAGAAACACGCCGAGAAAACTAAGTGATATCGGAAAGACGTACATATAAACGCAGAGGAATCATTCTGTTCAATGACAGTCGCGTTTGTCGGCCAACATGACACGACGGAATTATCGGAGTCAAAACATTCATTCATTGCCTCCTCTACACAGAAAAAACCAACAGACGACACGAAAATCGGATAGCACGAGGTTAACTCCAATGCTTCAACACGATGCAGGGATGTCCGTACCTATCTGTGTCTGATTTGCTATAGTAGCGCGGGCCATCTTGGGTGTGCGAGCGTGCACCTCCATCCCAGAGCGTTTCCTCTTGCCGGGATGCAAAGGCGGAGTCAACGGAGTCTGGGCGGGCCATGGCGCTGCCGAAGAGCGCGAGGATGACATTTACGGGAAGAAAGACAGCTATGAAGAGCGAATATGAAAGGGCAAGTAAGAGTAGAAGAGGGAAGAGAGGGAAAGAACGATGAAGTGATGGTGACGAAGGTGCAAGCTAAGAGTGTGGAGCTATGCAACCATAATCAGACAACTCGAACAACCAAGGGCACCGGGCGCGGCAGGCAACGCACAGTTATGCGAGGACAGCTGCAAGAGGCCGATGGCGACGCTGGAAAGGTCGCACACTTGAACGTTGAGCGCCGGGGAGAGCGTGGACGATATGGACAACGATGGCGGCAGGAGTCGAGCAGACGGGAGGCCTCGCGTGTAGCCCTAGGCGGCTGCGAATCTATTTCCTCATTCGGTTATTCGGCCATGGGTTCTGGACCCACATCGCAATAATTTTTTTGCTGGATCATCAGTGTCATCTGCATCTCCATTGTTCCATATCATAACGCTCATTATGCATCTCTGCGACCCATCAGGCTCAATATTTTGTGATTACAGGAGATACACAGACAGTTCGCATTGAGGAAACAAATGCTTAAAATTGGACACGGGGGAACAACTCGCCGGCAGTGGGAACCCGTCTAGCGTCCCACGGCTATTTTATTGCTCTCTAGGGACAAGACGGGATTTTGTCCCGCAAACACGGCGCCCCTCAGAGAACCAGGAGACAACAAATTTACAAAACGGATCTCGTCTTTTCTCGTCCTTTTCGTCCTTTGCCTCATCCCCATCCCCATTAGCACCATGGCCCAGACCCTTCCGTCTGCAAGGGGCAAAGCTCGCGTGATCTCAGACGCGTTCCGTCCCTCTCCTGAAATTATCCAGTTCCTATCCCGTGTTGTCTCTCCTCTCCAGGTCTCCTGCCAACCCGCCCTCATCTCGTTTCATCTAACGCGTGGGTGATTGTCGACTCGTCGAGCACGCGATCATCTCCTTTCACGGTCAACTCTTACTGGTCCCGATCTATAAAACTACCAGCGCGGGCTTTGCGCCGAAGCGCTCAATTTCCACCGCGATTATTCAATATCACTTCTCTTGCTGCTACGTAATTGCCGCGCTTGCTGCAGACACTTTTGTCGTGAGTTTCGCATTGCCCGATTGAGTTGTGAGGGTGTTTGTGCGCATGTTCCTCGAGATCAGCACTGATCAGCGGCGAAATCCCGGTGATCGGATGTCCTCGGTCCGCTCTCGGTCTCTATTCCCCGTTCCTGTCATATATTTATATTATATTCCACCTCCTCTCCTCCACTAATCCTCATTGCACCTCAGCACTTTCTCTCAACCCGCTCAATCAAGCCAAACGGCCAACGGGCAATCGGCAACACCAACATCCTTTTAGACCTTGGCACTTTCTCAAATTACTCCAACGAAACTGACCTCGTGAACACACTTGCCACACCAAAAGCAGCTTTCTTATGAGCTAGAAGATCGCTTTCTGATCCATATGTAGCTTCGCGCTCGGCGAAGCGACGAAGATCTTCCGCTTTAGTAATAGAATCCAAAACTTTCCAAAGAATAATTACTTCACGAAAAAGGATATCGTGCTTTTCCATCCAGAGAAATTACTAGGTTCTTCCGTTCGGGAAATACGTAAGCCGCCTTCATAAAGAAGATCGCTTCACTCATTTCTGTTTCGTAGCCTTTCGCTTGTGTTTGAAACTTGCTTGCTTTTTTGTCTTTCGCGCTTGTGGAGGTTATTTGACGTGAACAGAATTCTCTTGCATTTAAAGCTGTATTTCGGAACAAAGGACGTACAGGAATGAAACTAACTTACAGTCGTCCCACGACCAACAATTTTACATGCATCTTCACTCAAGGTTGGCACTAGTATGCCGACCGCAGAGCTAGTACAGCTAGTGATGCAATTTCTGACGATAACAGGACGCTCCCGGCGGGAAAAAGAAGAGTTCTATAAACAACTCTATTTGACCATCTTCTGCCTCTGGAAATTCCATGATTCTACAGATTCGCTACACTCTTCCCTGTAGACTTTGTTTCTCAGCTGGATTATGGATCTAGGTCGCTCTACTACGTGCTTTTGTACCAATGCTCAGGTTTTTCTTACACGAGACACGCTTGCAAGATCTATTGCGGAGATAAAAGATTTACATCTTTCACGTACGATTCAATCCGACTCCGAACCCGACTCCGAGTGCGGCTGGGTTACAAATGCATACATCCTATGGTTTCTTCTTCCGTACTGTCGTCTTCTCTTCTATTAGAAAGCCTGACTGTATGCATCTGGAATGCTGCGTTTTCGGTCTTCAAATAAATACATATCTAGCAAGAAACGTCCACACTCTTTCCTTCTGATGGGAGGTGGAGGGATCTTGGAATTAACCGACTGCCAAATCCCTGTGTTTGTTTATATAGCTGCTGTTTATTCAACTACTGGCTTTTTGTTGGCAGTCTAGTCTTCCAATTTCTCATATCCTCTCCTCTCCTTTTCCCTTGGAGTCCTATCAGGTACAACTCCTTATTCCTTACCTGCCCTTTCTTCCTTCAATATTACTATCGAGTGACAGCCACAGGAGGTTTCTACCTGGATTCTGATGGAAAGAAAGGCCACAGTTGCAGATTAACCGACTTCACACCCGTTTAATCTCCTATGTAGGACTTTCCATCATATATACGAGTCGTCTGTTGTTTCTAAATAGCCCTCAAGTTTCCCCTTTCTCGAGTCATTTTCCTAAAAAGTTTTATGTATCTCCATTCACAATTTTTGCACAAATACAAGGTTGATGCAAGTATACAATCAAAGAAGTCTAGTCAATTAGTCACAGAGCGCCTAAGTGCATGCTCCGACCAGCCTTTACGAAATCGTTTATTTTTAATTATTACTCCAGGTAAACTACAGCCTACGTATGAATGACAATACTAATTTCCCACCTACTATCAGTACTTCGCTTTCAGTTTTACCCCTTCCCAATCATCCCCGTCCAATCAAACTTATCATACTTCTTCCTAAACTTCTCAACTCGTTCCCTATTATATCGGAAATCAACACGTTTCGGTCTTCGCCACCGACGAGGCTCGAGGTCAAGCATGTTTCCTATGATCTCGGCTGCAAAGTACCTAAAGTGGTATTAAGGTTGAAAGAAAAAAACAGTCGGTCAATGTTAATGAACCGCAGTTTGCAACAAATAATTGAGGGGGGAGACGGGAGAAGACAAGGAGACGTACTTAGGAAACTCCCCTCCTCCCTTCTCGCCCTCATCAATAGCCCCATCACCCTCACCCTCACCCGCCGCCTCCCCAGTCCCCTCAATAACATGCCCATACCCCTTCTCCCCCTTATAATCAAACTGTACCATAAAATACGGTAAATTCGGTACCATAGCCCTCCTAAACCCACCAGGCCTTGCAGAAAAATCAATCAACTTCTTATGTTGCGTCCATTCCGTCTCACTCGCCAATATACTCTCCCGGAAATAGGCGGGAGCGTCTTCGAATTGCGCCCAGGGTAAGGGGACACATTCGATTACTGTGTGGGCTTGATGTTTGAGGTTGAGGACTGTTTCGTAGAAGAGGACGCCTCTGTCTTGGGAGGCGAACATCCGCATGAGGCATTTCATGAAATTCTATACACAAAATTTTAGAGTTAATTACTGTGTGAGATGTACCTTGTGGAACATACGTACCCGTACTTCGTCCCATAAATCGTCGTCGCCTTCGAGCATGTTTAGGAGATGCGGAATTGGTACAATAAGACAGTGGCCTTCGACTAATTCTTGAGTGAGCGTGCATGATAAGAAACAGCGCGTCGCCATTGCTATAACGGGTGCCTTGGGAGGCGAATCGTCTTCGCCATAACAGTACGGACACGATGCCAGAACTTTCTGCGTTTTCTTGTAATCTAAAAACGCACCATCAACATATGCAGAAGACAAGAACCAAAAGGACAATTGCAAGCGTACCATTAATAGCAAACTGTCGCCTCATCGCATCCGTCCGCATCTTCTTCCGTCCAAGTCGCTCAGCATTATCATCCATATAATCAAGATCATTAACGAAACCCCCATCGCGCGTAATAGCAGCAGCGAACTCCGCATCCAAATTCTTCTGGTCTGCAGCACCCGCACCAAACCGTTCTTGACGAAGCATCTCCCCAAGTGTCAAGTCATCATCGTCCGCATTGTAGCGTACGATCTCGCCCGTCTTTGGGTCGCGAGTCTCGACTTTGTCTAATTTCCTCTTCTTGCTTCGATTACCGGGTAAAGGTCCTTCATCTTCTCTGCCCGCACCGACGTCGTATAGCCGCCCACGCGCGTCAAGTGTCGGAAGAACTTCCAGTCGTGTTTTAGTCTTCTTCCCAGCGCCGCCATCTTCATCGTCGTCGTTATCCCCGCCTCGTTCTACAATATAACTACCAGATGCACGTCGTTGCTCTTCTTCATATTCTTTTTCGAGCTTCTCGGCGTCCGGTGCACCCATGAGCTTTGCGCGCAACACGCGAGCTTGTAAGCGATTTAGCTCCTCAGTTGTCAGTATTTTCTTGCCTGACGTGGAAGCAAGTGAGGGCGGGGTCATCACGGTCGGAACAGGTGTATGCGACATAGACAGTGGACTGCCTTTAGGCGGCATCCGAAGTGATTCAACGCGTTTATTTGGTACGGGTGGTCCACCACTCGGTGCTGGTGAAGGGGTCGATGGAGCACTTTCACCAGGGCGACGGAAGGATGAAGAACGAGATGAAGATGCCGAGGCTCCTACTTCCGTGAACATCCAGCGTTGTTCACGACCACGTTCTCCATCTTGTTCATTACGCTCGCGACCACGTTCATTCTCGCGTCTGCCATCCCTACGAGAGCCACGTCTGCCTTCTCGTTCATCTAGAATGCGTCTCTCTTCCTTCGCTTCCTCAAAAGCCTCCAGTGTACCGAACCTCTCAAGTGCGACTTCCTCCACAGGTTTACCTTCATCTTCTGCAGCCTCATAGACACGTCTGAGTTTCATCATACGCCAGTTAGAACCAGGACCGCCAGGCGTTGCCGCTTTTGGAGCTGAGTGTGGGTACTGGTCAAGAGGGATCCCCTGGACCAAGTTTGCATTTAATTCTCTCGAGCTGACTTTTTGCTGTAATCATGACGGGTTGAATATAAAACGTGAACACGAGTAATACTGAAAACAAAGAGTTATCATATATACCTTTTCCGGATCTGGTCTGTCCTCCTTCTGCTTCCTCTTACGTTCCGTACCCAAGTTCGAGAAGAAATCGACACCACCTCCAAGTGTCCGCCCATTCTCAACTGGTTCTCCATAGTCCTCAGTAAGTGATTCGTTTCCCGTTGGAATTTGGATTCTAGATGAGCCTGCTGCTGGAGTAGGTACGCTCACAGAAGACGGAGGGAGTAACATCCATTCGTCACGAATAAGCTTTGTCTCTGCAGGTCGAGTGGAGGGCAAAGGTGGATCGTCTGGAGAGGCTGTTGCATGAGATTTGAGTTTGAGACTCTCTGCTGTTGGTATATCGGTAGCCACAGGCTATAATAATTCATGCATTAGATAAAGGGCACGTCATTGAGAGAAAGCACTCACATTCTCGCCATCCATGTCAATGTTCTTCTCAACCCACATGTCTTCGTCAGGATCATCGTCAATGACCTTGACTTTCTTCTCGTGTCGTCTCTTATGTTTATCCTCCTTATCGTGTTTATGTCTTTTTTTGCCCCTCTTCTCTCCTCCATCGTCATGCTCGTGGTGTCGTCTATGCTTTGAAGACCGTTGTTTCTTTTCGTCTTCCATGATGGTTGAATTGAATGACTGCAAGCTACTTAGTTCACGTGCGTCATGCATGGATGGAAGAGACGCGTCGATCACTGCCGATCGTTAACAATTGATAAATACGCACATGATTGAGCAATGTTTATGTTACTGTAGCCGGATATCTCTTGCTGCAACTACGAGGACACAGGCATAATGCTATTTGCAAGGGCTACTTATGTTGCTTCAATAATAAGGCGCAGAAGCCTTCCATTTATCCAGCAAGTCCGAAATGTCAGTCAATCCAGTGAATTTAAGGATCTCGATGGCGACCGTCCTCGACGCTCCTACCTATACGGTGAGTACTAAACGGTAAACTTACACAAATACTTCTACAATCAACTCAATATGTTCCTCGGCAGTCCCATGCTCATCAGAGCGCATGCTAAATAAATCACTCGAAACACCGTCAGACGTGATAATCTACGACCTCGAAGATAGCGTCGCCCCCGATGCCAAGGCAGGTGCTCGTACGGCCTTGGGCAAATTCTTCAATGTTAGCACACAGTTCTATCTATTCCAACCCCGAAAGCTTAAAATTAGAAATCCCATACGATCGGATCGAATCGAATCGACGCCGGAATAGACTCGACATGAACCGCCATTACCACTTTCTTCCCGCGTAGCCGTCAGATTGAACGCAGTCGACACGCCTTATTTCGAAGAGGACGTTCGTGCAGCGGTAAGCAAGTGTCATTAACAACCCTCTATATCTCCGTCAACACTAATACTCGATTATTCACATATGGTTACTATTATCTTATTTAAAAAAAAACAGGTTTCAATCCCACACGTCCGCACACTCGTCCTCCCCAAAATCCACTCCGCCGAGCACCTCGACGACGTAGCCGAACTCGTTTCCTGGGCGTCCAGCTCTGCAACACCGCAGCCTCGAACACAACCACTGCGTTTGGTCGCCAGTATCGAGAGTGCTCGTGGATTATGGAATATCGGACATATTGCCGAGTGGAAATCGCATAATGGACCTACGGGAGGCGTGCTTAGAGCTTTACTTGTACGTATCTCTGCTATGTTCCTCTCTGGTATACATTATTTCCTGGGTCTTACATTTATTGTTTTATTATTCGTACATGTAGTTTGCAGCAGAAGACTGTACGTCTTCCCCCTCCTCGTCCTACCCCTCCACTAACCCACTAACCATCCCACCCACCACAGTCTGCGCAGACACATCCATTATCCGCACACCCTCCCGCCTCGAACTCCTCCACACCCGCTCCCAAATAGTCCTCGCCGCAAAAGCCTTCCAACTCGAAGCAATCGACATGGTCTGCGTAAACTATAAAGACCCCTCCTACCTCCTCGACGAATGTCAAGACGGTCGTCGACTAGGCTTCACTGGTAAACAAGCTATTCATCCTGCTCAGGTGGAGACTATTCAGAAGACGTTCGTGCCTACTGAGAAGGGTTCGTTTTTTTTCGATCCGTTCAACGTCTTCGTTCACTGAAAATTATCTTTCTTGCTTCTCGCCTTTAACTAATTAATTTACTGTTTTTCTTTTACTGTTATTTGAACCAGAGATCCTCCGCGCAGCACGTATAGTCTCAGCAATGCAAGCCTCCCACCTCGAAGGCCGCGGCGCCTTCGGCCTCGACCTCTCAGACGGTTCAGGCAGTCGAGAAATGATCGATGCACCCATGTTGAAACAGGTCAGTTCTCTTTCTACCAAGCCAAGTTAAACCCAAGATGACTTCAGACACAATCCCTTTTTTACCATGTCTTTTATTCACGAGTGATTGACTGATTATTTGTCTTGTTTCGTATTGTTTTGTAGGCTGAAAATGTGCTTCGGGTAGCAAAAGCCGCTGGTCTGGAAATCCCTGAGGTTTAACGGAACGAACGAAAATGAAGATGGGATGGAATGTAAGATTGTATTTTTCTTCAAATCACAGAAATTGTATAGCAGCAAGCCCTCTCTGCCTACAAGCATGCAAAGCCACTGGACCTAAAGAATATTAATCAAAAGGGACATCCGTCTCTAGTCACCTCTCACTAAAAGTTTGGCAAAGCAAAAACACTTAACACAAGCATATGATTACTGCCCAACTAACCAACTTTCCATACCAAACAGTAAGAAAACACTGCAACCCAACTCAGATCGAGAGCAGGAAGCAGAGACTGCCATGTTCCACATTCATTACCATACCATACACATCAGTACCCAGCACTCAGACCACTGCTTAAGAGAGAAAAGGAAAAGGAAAAGAAGGAATAATACAACGCATCTGGATTCAAGATTCTAAAGTCATCATCAAACTTGTTGAGAGGTTAAAATGAGTTGATATAAAATCAAAGACACAGAACAAGATAACCAAAGGAGGAAGGAAAAGAAAAGAAGAGCGGGAGAAAAAAATGTATGCGCGAGAGCTCAGTCAATCAAAACAGGCTATGTACTTGCAGCTGAAACCGTGGGCGGTGAACGATGAGCGATGACATACAGAAGATTGCGGTGAACAGCAGGGGCTCCGGAGAACGAACTGGTATAGAAGTCTGACGCGGAGCTTAGCGGGGTTATGACTGAGTCCGTCTGGAGAGCTGTCTCATCAACATCTCATACCTAATTACACAAACGCAACCAAGAAGAAAAGATCAGTACACAATTACACAGAGAGAAAAACATAGCGAAAGAAACTCACGTCAACAGCGTAACAGCACTATTAGGCACGGTCCTAATCAAATTCACCGATAACCCCTTATACAATCCTCTCCACCCTTCCTTCCTAATAATCTTCTTCGTCGTATGCACCACCCCACCTCTCTGCGACTGCTGTATCCTCCGCACATCCTCCGCACTACCGACGTCCGGCCCCGGAGGCTGTGTCTTCGGAAGCTGCTCCGCGAGTAGCCGACGTTGAGTTTGCAAGCGCGTACGTACGACTTCGTGTGGGTAGGTTGCGAGTGAAGCGCACATCTTGGCTGTACCGGAACATCCTAGGATTTGAGTGCTTGTTAAGGGAGTATCGGACCTTCCTTCTGTGAACCAGATTGACATTAGTAAATATGTATGGAAACATTTAATGCGAGAGTCACTTACGCGCCCATTCCTTAAGTTTCTCGTATAGCGGGAACTGCACAGCGACATGTGTAATACCAAGCAAGCTAGGGAAAAGACCTCTGTAGAACGCAGCTACACCTTCAGTCCGGTAAATCGTAAGGAATGCATCTAGAGTATGTCGGTATCTCCCTTCCGATGGAGGTTGAGTCTGCAACAAGCACACTTCTTCATGAGCATTTCCCAACAAAGCACGTTATTTAAAGGACAGCGATACAAACTCACCATGAAGCGAGTCTTGATAACCCATAACGGATTCGTCACAATCGTACTACACGCCCCCGCGCTCATCGCAGATAACAAATGCAAACCCCACGGATGCTCGCGAACGAGTGGCTGATAGCCCTTTGCCTGCGCTGCGGGATATATCTGTGGTTTCGTCCTACCTCCCTCTCTACGCGGAGCCTCACTTTGTCGTACTGTCGCACCAAGCGGCAACTCGCCGAAATACGTCTTCACGCCATCGTAAACAGCAAAGTAGATCGCCCAAGTTGGGAGATACCCAAGGATCGTCGGCCCAAGTCCACGGTATAGACCGCGCACACCGTCTGTGTATAAGATATGCTTGGCCGTACCTTTTGTAGTAGGTTATTGCAAGTACAAATAAGCGCACGAGGTAAACAAAAAGAGGACGAGAACGCTCACCGAAGACACCTTTATACGCCCTATCGCCATGTCGAACTCTTTGCGCCTGGAGCTTCGTCTTAATCACGTCAAGTGGACAAGTCGCAACGCTAGCAACCAAACCACCACCTGCACCGGCTGTAGTACAGTGATTGAGTCACCGCGCATTAACGACGACGACCAACGTCATAGTCAGCAGCCAATGCTTGCGGAAAGGCTGGGTGGGCTCACCAATCATGCTGTTGTTCGCCGTCCATCTTCGGTCACCCCGCATGTCTCTCCCCAGCGGGGCGTAGATGAGCAAGGGTCGTCGTCGTTGCGGACGTCGTGCGGCGAAGAAGCCTTGGTTGTGGCAGAGAGAGGGAGAACAAGATAGATTGAATCCAAAGGGAGATGGGTTGGCGCGGAGTAAGCAGCGATGATATTCTTTGATCGATCATCGCATCACGTAATAACGGTCCTTGTCCCCAATAACTCAACTGGCATAAAGTACATCTCAATTATATTACATATAAACCCATATCCTACATCAAATTACGCCATAAATACAGTACACAGTCTACGATATATTCATGCCCAGTTTCTCCGCTAGGGTCTCCATATATACCTCTATTAATCGGGAAAGTATATTTAGCTCAACAAAGTGTGGCACACGATCGATCTTACCGGTTTGATGCCGTAGCCTCCAGTACTCGCTCAGTAACTCGCCGAGTTCGGCCTCGTTCTTCCGTAAATGCTCTTTCATCTGTAGTGCAGCGTCAGTACCGATTTATTCGTTTGAGAAGGAATCCAGAAGACCTTTCGCTCAACCGCGTCAGCCTCCTGCTTCGTCTCCTCCACAAGCTTGTCATTCTCCTTGCGTTCCTCCGCCATCTCGCTGTAGTCACGCCGTAACCGTTCAAGTTCTTCCACCGAACGCACTCGCCGCTCTTCTGCATGTTGTTGTGCTCGCGCGAACTTCTCCAAAGCATTATTAAGCTGTCTTTTCGCTCGCTACGATGAAGGTCAAAGACAACTTCGGAAGAAAATACAAGGATATGGCGTACATCAGCACGCCCAAGCAACTGCTCGCGCATAATGATTTTTCGATCAAGCTCCTCTCGGTACGACTGGAGTCTGTGCTGAATCGTCATGGCTTGGTTGTGATCGGCTTGGATGGAACGCAAGTCATCGACGAGTTTCTTCATATCCTATATTATTCGGCGCAACTCAGCAAAACCTAGCATATCTCGCGAATCGATACACACCTGCTCAAAAACACTTAATGCATCCAGTTTGATTTTCAATTCACGCGTCTTTGATTCGGTACCAGCAATAAGAGCGCGTTCATTCTGTGCCAGTATAGCCATCTCGCTGATATGTTTCCTTATACGATCCGGTGATTGAACTATACGCCCACGCGCTGAGTTGATCGCGCTGGTTACGAGTTCAACTTCGCGGATAATGCCCTCCTGTTTAAGTATCGTGAGCTAAATCAGCATTCTACGTACAAGTCTTCAAAGTCACTTACTCTCTGACGATTTAGCACGCTCTTCTCTTTCTTTCGCATATCTACTTCACGAGCCACCTCATGCTTTGCGAGAACGACTGCCTCTATCACCTTCTCCAACTGCTCGTTTTCTTGTTTCAGAGCTTTGAACCGTGGCTCGTCCTTTTCTCGTTGTTTTCTATACGACAAAACAGTGAATATAGGGCGCGTTAAATTTGCGATTAGATCAAATACTCACTGTATTTCATCAATTTTCTGTTTAAGTTCTGCCACCCTCTGCGCCGTGCGTTCCTTCTCTGACAAAGCCGAAACAGACCGGTCACGCAGTTTCTTCAGAAACGGAGCGCGTTCCTCCGCGAACTTGATGAAGTTGATAATAGCGGATAGGATATTCCGAGTGCGCTCAGGTTCGGGGAAGACAAGGTCGCGCATGGAGAAGTCTTGAACACGCGCCATATGTGCTAATCGTTGGCTGAGGATGTAAATCACTGTTAAGACTTGCAAGTGAAATTGCAGAGGAAGATACGCACACGTGGTGCAGGACGAGGTTTAGATTCAAGCTATTGGCATATAGCTCAGGGAATTCCTCGACTGATGCGAGGGCTCTGCTGGTAGGCTCTTCAAGCATCTCCGGAGTAATACCAGTGACTTGCTGGACGAAAAGGAGATAGATAGCTTGGACGACATCGGTTGTTGGTCGTTGAAGTTGGTCTTCGGAAATGCGTAGCCCCCACTCGTCCAAAGCGCGAGAAATCTCGCTGACTTTCATGGACGGAAACCAGAATCCTGTCTGTGCGTTCATTGTGGCAGTTGCGGGGGAGTATATGACGATGAGAAAAGGCGAGAACGGAGAGAGTCTAAGACGGAGGTTTGTTTGCAGGACGCGACGCGACGCGTTACGGTAACGTGACAAAAACCAGGCTATGCACGTGATGCAATTGACTGTCTCGAATCACATGCTCGATAGGCGCCCTTGGTCCCTTGAGGAATTACCATGGCTCTCCAAGTTGCTGTCGACAGAGGCTACCTCAACTTATTGGCACAGTTGCGCCAGTCTAGTCCGTCCGTTTCAACAGAGACACTGCAAGCTGCAATATGCCACTACCTCGTTCATCTGCCATCAACTCAGCCGACTCCGACACCACTGACAGCATCCATTCTCGCTTCTCCAGTCTGGCATCCGCTCTCGCTTGCTAGTTGCCTCTCATTAGGAAATACTTTCAGAGTGGCGATTCGACAAAACTACATTGAGCTCAAAAAGAAAAAGAGAGGGTTCTTCGATCCATCCGTGACACGCGATCTTGCGACTTGGATCCGCGGAATCCTAAATGGATTGAACAACGGAGATGCATTACTGCGTTTAGCCATATCTGGCGGTCTGTTTCTCGGTATAAAAGACCTTCGTGATGATAAAGTGGAACAGCGACTGTCTCGAATTGTCGAAGAAGTGATAGTCCTTGCATTTGCGGATTTAACGGAAGGAACCGCTGCTGCTAAAGATCCGTGGACGAGTGAATTCAAGCAAAATGACGCCCACTCATCAGGTATTTCGTCTTCCAACTTTCTTACATATATGCCTTGTTTAAATATTATGATAAACATAACCAGAACTTCCTGTACTTCTCGCATCTCAATATTTTAACTGGATCTCAACGGAAGCGCTTTCTGCACTCAACTTGATCGTACGTTCCTTGTAACCATCTCCCATTGTCCAGAGGCTTAACTTCTACAAGAACCTCGCCTCATCCTGCCTTGCAGCGATTGAGAAGGCATTCATGTCGGGAACTTATCTTCTCTCCTCTCTCGACAGCCTGATTCGCGACGACTCAGGCTCAATAATCCTTTCCGTAGGTGTTATCGAACTATTCACGCTATACCTCGCTGGAATATATGATCCCACAGGAAGGGTCGAATTTGGAGCGCGACATTGATGCACTACTGATATCAGAAAGCTTTACTTGCGTAGCGTACTTATGCAGGCTCGTCGCCCGCGTAATAATGATCTTGTCCGACACACTATTCCGCACGCGCAAGAAAAGAGAATTATGGGACCTCCTCAACGGCATCACTCAAAGATTACAGGATATGGCATGTCGCGTCGAGGAAGACTGGCGGTCCAGTCTGCTGGCTCAGGTGCAAGCGAAGAATGACTTAGGTGCATCGTGAATCTCCGCCGACTAACTTGTTTGTACTCAGCTGGATCTATTTTATTCTTTTTCCAGGCAATAAGGTACCCAAGTTGACAGAGAAAATATGGAACGCACTCAAAACACAGCTCTTCTCGACTCTCATGCTTCAACAAGCCGTCCTCGACACCATTCTCTTCCACCCTCCGCCTCCTTCCCCTTCAACGGCATCCAATACATATTCACCCTCTCACCTCACTTCAACGATACTCAACACCCTTTCCTCCCTTTCTTTCATCATCGCTTCCTTTGGTGGAGTAACTGCGGGATCGTCAACTGGAGCCAAAGGACCTACGTTTCCAGAGCTGAAGAAAGTGTTTTACATATCTATTGATATCCTGTCTACCAACGTGTTAGAGAGCGAATCGTTTGTTCGCAACTTGGTTCGAGACACCAACGTATCCTGTGGCGGTGGTAAGTCGATAACAATCCTTGCGATACTACTCCTCTTTTGATTATGATAATAATTTTATGTTTCCTGACTAGACTCTATTTCAGGAGGCGGCCCATTCGCCAATGCAAAACGCTCCTTCACCCTCGCTTGTATCGAACAATTCATCCCGGTCCTAGACGATCATTGTATCGAAGAAGTCATTTTACCATTTTGCGAGCCGTATGTCCTTTTTTTTTCATCCCACACTGACCCAACATGCCGTAACTAAAAAATTATTTATGTGATATTTAGTCACCTAGGAGACCCATCCGAACGCCAGACATACGAATCCGCGCATTCGGTTATGCTCTCTATCTTTGCTGCGCACGCAGATAAGAGTGCAGACACGTCATCTTCTGCGGAACATGAGCAGAGTCGGAGGGAAAAGGGTACGGTGGATTTGAAGGGTAAGACACCCGCTGAAAAGGTCGGTCTTGCAAGGCGGTTAGTCCCTGGGTATGCTCAGTGTTTACTCGAGGTACGTTAACCTCCCTTTAATCTTTTTATGATAATTTATTGAGCAATGGGCAATGAATGGGCGTATAGAACGCAAAAGAAGGCGGACTAACGACTCCCCAACTCCGACTTGCGTACGCAGCACTCGTTCGGAGCGCAAGCACAGGTCGACATTCACATCCTACCAGTCCTAGTCCTCACAATTTCACTCGGACAAGCACGGACGAGAGACCGACTTGGGGTGTTCAAAGCGCTTGGCAGTGGCTACGAGGCAGTCCCGATAGAAGAGAAGAAGACTTTGCGTTTGCGGGCGACCCAGCACTCGCCTGGCTCTGCATCGAACAACTCTTACAAGCTCTCTCGCTTGCCGCTCCCAATCCGGACCAACACTTTGCACTCTCTCTAACCTTAATCTCCCTCATCTCCTCTACACACCCCGCCCCCCTCCCACGCCTTCTCAAAGAAATTCAACAACTCATAGATACTTCTTATGGTGATGATCAAACGGATGGAGAGCGGAGACGAGTGTTAATTGAGAGTGTGTTTGAAGAGGTGATGGAGAAAGTTGGGGATGCGGAGAGGGAGGTTGTTATGCAGTGGTGGTTTGAGTGTTCGAGGAAATGGGGAGAAGAGGGTATGAGTGCGAGTGCGAGTGCGAGTAGGAATCGAGTGGAGGATGGCCGAGAGTCAAAGCAACGATCCATGTTGTAGGATACTACGGTCGATAATATGTAATCATGTTTAACCAGTCCGAGTATTACCAGTCAATCCAAGTACATAAATAGATTTCTACATCCATTATCCATTATACCCCAAAAATAAATATTAATATTAAATGTACTAGTTACACATATTCAAATTAAATCAACAACACAACTCATCCGCAACCTCACTAACCAACATCCTAACATCCTTCTTCCCTACTCCCTTCTCTCCACACCCGCCAAGCCCGCCTTTCAACTTGGCTTTTAAGACGTCCCTTGCTTGTAAGACTTCCAAAAGTGGCTTGAGTTGTGTCTCGTAAGACGGTGAGAGGTGTAGGAAGAAAGCGAGGGAAGCCGTTAAGCGGTGGACTATACGCATACACAAAGTCAATCAAAATTCACACACAGGTAATAAGATAAGAGCGAGAATTGCAAAACGATCAACTCACCAACATCCTCACTCCCAACCTCAGTCCTCAATGCCTCCACAACAGCACTAACAACTTCCACTTCCCACTCCCCATCGCTCTCTCCCTCTCCCTCTTCTTCACCTCGTCTCCCAGACCTAGCAGCTTCAACGCGTGGTTTTTGGTAAAATAGCGAGACGTTGAAAGCTAAACTTGCTGCTGCGGTGCGAACAGCTGAGTCTTCGTGCAGAAGACTTGATACCAAGAGAATCGTTAGCATTTGTCGTGCTGATAATGAACTAGAGCTGGAACTTGGGCTTGATGGATTCAGGAGTGTACGTGCGAGCGTGACGTTCGCAAACGCGTTAGACAACATCCGTAGAGTCGTCAGAATAACAGGTTTAGGCAACGTAGACATATCACCAGAAGCTGCGTTACTCAAAAGCAACAACACCGGATTCTTCATCATCCCTTGAACGTCCACGGTAGTAGACGCACACCAACTCGAAATAGAATTATCCAACAACCCAATCCTCCAAAGGTCAACAAGCGGGAACAACTGAGCCTGCGGAAGAGCTTTGACCAACCCAGTCGAAATCGTCGTCCAATCTTCACAGACTTTCTTCGTCGAAGCCAAAGACGGTACAGAGTTCTTCAACTTCGCGTCGGTTCTTGTTTTCAAGAATGGGATAACTGAGCTGGAGAGGACTTTCTTCGCTCGCTCTTTCTCAGTATCGCTGAAAGTTGTATTGGAGGTCCCGTCTATGAAGGACAAGAGCTTGGACTGGACCGTGTCCAGTGCTGGAACCTGCGTGAAGAGAATTGGCTCAAGGGAAATGGCCCGAATCGCAGGCAGTTTCTTGATCGCATGTGGATGCGCTAACAAAACGTCAATAACCGTATTTAACGAAAAACACAAAAAATGAACTCACGAGGAAAGGCTTGGAAGATAAGAAGATCAACTTGACTCTTCAACTCCGGTACGTTCGCTCCCTTAAGCTCATGTACCTTCTTCCCATCCAAAAAGAACAAGAAAGTCGGAGTAGCAGTAACACCATAAGCACCCGCTACCTGCCCTCCAAACATCGCGCTCAAATCAATCTTAACGAAAGCCACGCCCTTAGATGATTTTTCCGCTGCGAGGTCCTCGAAGACAGGTTCTACGATCCTACAAGGCGGACACGTCCTCGACGTGAAGAACGCCGAAACAGCACGATGAGACGACAGTATATTTCGGAAATGCTGTAAATTCGAGCATATTTGCAGTGGAGCAGCTACAGTTGCTGCTGCAGGCTGCGGTGATGGAGTAGCAGCCGGAGTCGGTAAGTAATTTCTTGGAGCAGCAGAAGGTCCTGATGCTTGCGCGGCGACAGATTGGAGTAGTGAGGACGCCATAGGCTGACTGTACGGTTGCGGAGATACAGCTCCAGGAGTGGGTCTGCGGAACATTGAGTCTATCGTAGGGCGGAGGGCAGCACCAAACGGAGTTGAAAGGAAATCAGCAGGAAGATCTAAGGTGTAGACTTTAGTACGTGAGTTACGTGGATTGTATGCATATGTGCGCACCTCTTATCCATGACGGGATTGACCCCCCAGTCAAGAAGCCGATACAATCGTTCGTAAATGAGTTGCAGTTGAAATCTTTGACATATTATAAGCACCCTCAAACCTGCACATCAAATCAACAGTAAAGCCTACCGAGAAGGTGGTACTGCACCGTGTATAGTCAATCTCTAATCTTCGTTACGAGTAGTGAATGACGCACTTTATCCGCTGTATAAATCGAATTCATCTCTTGGATATAATCATTAAACGTCTCCTCATCTAAAGCAGTTTCTCCCATGTCAATCACTTGCAAAGGTTGACCATGCTATTAAAAGGATTAAGCCATGAGCCGTCACTAAGAAGGGGTGCCATCAACAATGAGCGTACGTGAGACTGTCCCGGCATCGTCGTGCAAATTCCTTGGCCATAGAAGATCTCTTTACCAAACACCACAACAGACGTATGCCTATCAATCACATAAATAAGCATAAACACCCATTCAGACTTGCAGGAAGAGAATCAAGGCGCTCACCAAATCCCGTCTATCTGCCTACCAGTCAACTGCATAGAAAGCTGCTTCGCAAGCCCATTGCTAAGATCATATACGTATAACTTGACAGAGTTCCCCATAATCACTAGAATAACTTTATTTTTGGAAAATGTTATAAGTGTATGAAATAGATAATAAAAGTTAGAGGACAGAGATGGGAGTACGTAGCAAAGGAACTTTCGAGAGTGGAGACGCGTCCTTGCGTCCTCCACGGCTCCGATGATCGACGTGATCGACGCAGATGCGCTCAATGATTATTAGGGAATGTTTTCCCGAGTTTCCTATGTCTACCGATCGTAACAGTCATTCGAGACCACATACGAAGCAGATCCGTTAAAGTTTATTCCATTCTGATATAAACATATGAAAGCGTATGACAAAGAGTATAATATTGTTCTGTTCTGTCGCAAATACAAATACTAAGGCAATACAAGAAACCCTAAAGAGATAGTACAAGCAAGTAAAAATCAGACATAGGCCCAGCGATGAACAAAAAAAGAAAAGAACAAACAAACCAGAGATCATACATAAGAAATCCACAAACGCAGAATTCCAAAGTCATCTCCAAAGTCATCAAACTCATGAACACTCAAATCCAACCAAGATCCACCACTCCCCAAACCAACATCCCCAAATATCCCTAATCTTCCCCTCTCTTGTCTTTTTCTTCACCAGCTTCAGTCATCAATCTCACATTCAGTGCCTAACACCACGCATCCCTCTCCAACCGAGACTCCTCGCTCTATACGACTATGGAGGATCGGCTTCTGATTGGATCTGCGGTATATCCAGTTTATTATAGGCCGAAGGACAGCCCCAAGCCAAGTTGAAAGGAAGTCAGCAGGAAGATCTATAGGGCTTTAGATTAGCATGCAAATTACGTGGATTTAAAATGCATATAAGTAGGTACACCTGTAATCCACGACGGGATTGTACCTCCTGTTAAGAAGCCAATCCAATCATTTGTCAATGAGTTACAGTTGAAATCTTTGACAAATAACAGTAAGCACTGTTAAGACCTGCACATTAAGACAACAGGAAGGCGCACAGAGAAGGTGATACTGCACCGTTCACAGTCAATACTCAATACCCTATACCTGTACCCGCTACAGATGACTTACTCTATCTGCTGTATAAATCGAATTCATTTCTTTGATATAATCATTAAACGTCTCCTCATCGATAGTGGTCTCTCCCATATCAATCACTTGCACAAGCTGGCCATCCTGCATAAATACAAAATTAAATAAAATAAGATCCATTCAGAAGGAAAGCCGTGTACAGTGGCGTACCTGAGTTTGTCCTGGCCTGAAGATGCAAATCACCTGACCATAAGGACCATAACCTATCTCTTTATCAAACACAACAACCGACGTATGCCTAGAAATCGAAGAAATAAGCATAGTAGTCCATGCAAGTGTGCACAACGAGTAGAAACAAGAGACTCACCAAATTCCATCTATCTGCCTCCCTGTCAAGGGCATCGACAGATACTTTGCAAGCCCATAGCTCTGATCATACACGTATAACTTAACAGGATTTCCCATTATAGCCGAGGTAGTATGTCTACTTAGAAAAATATATCTGGATGTACTTACGAATGTATCATGAAAAGAATAAAATCTGAACAGACAGAGATGAGAGTAGGTAGCAAAGGAGCATTCGACCGTGACTGGACTGAAGAGCGGAAACGCGTCCTCTGCAAGGTTCTGCTGATCGACGCGATCGACGCAACACGCTCAAAACGGCAGGAGTGCTTTTCCGTCTGTCATTCCACAGTTTCTTGTCTTGTCAAGCATCCAAGATCTTAGCAGTTGACCATGTTCTCCCTCATCCGCTCAGCACTCCGAATACCCTCTTTAATCCGCGGGTCTCAATATGCATCCACCTCACTCACACTCTCCAACATCCTCCACCCACCACCCTCTCTAAGCTCTTCCCTCTCCCTCCCGCACCTCTCGCACCAACAGACCCGCTGGCTAACCCTCAACCAAGCAACCCGCCGCAAACCCAAACGCAAATCCTCCCAATCCGTCTCCGTAGCCCTCGAAAACAACTACCAAAAAAAGGGCGTCTGCACTCAAATCTACACCATGAAACCCAAAAAACCAAACTCCGCCAACCGCAAAGTCGCTAGAGTCAAACTCTCCAATGGGAAGTCTATCGTCGCGTATATACAGGGTGAAGGACACAATTTACAAGAACATAGTGTTGTGCTTGTTAGAGGTGGGAGGGCACAGGATTTGCCGGGTGTTAGGTGTGTGTTCGATTTTTTATCTCCATGTTTCGCTGTTGTGAAGAGAGAAACGAGTATTGATGAAGGATGACAGGTATAAGATTGTTAGGGGAGCGTATGACCTTGGAGGCGTTGTAAACAGGATGACGGCTCGAAGTAAATACGGAGGTCAGTGCTCGTGTCCTCCACCTTCCGTTATGTTTTCTAATAGTGTTTTACAGCTAAAAAGCCGAAGTCAAAGAAGTGAAGACCTTTTTTAATATTTATCCTTACTAGTTGCAACAGTCACCCGAAACCACACACGAAGCGGATGCACTACAGTATATTCCATTTCAATTAGACGAATGAGAGCATATGAGAGACTATAGTACTGTACAGATCCGTTGCAAATGCGAAAACTAATGCAATACAAGAAAGCGAAGACCGAGAGAAATTGTACAGGCAGGAATCGAAAAAAAATGCAACGAGAATCACGAAAGCAGAATTCACATAAAAATCCATAAATACAGAAGAATTCCTCAAAGTCGAAAAAAGGTCATAAGAAAAGGTCATCAAAAGAATCATAAACACACAAAAGCGAAGACTCCAATCCACAATTTACACTCCCCAAAGCTCAAACCGGCATCCCCAAATTCCTAATCCTCCCCTCTCTCACCTTCGTCCTCCTCACAATCTTCTCAATCTCACAATTCAGCGCCCAACACCACGCATCCCTCTCCAACCGACTCCTCGCCCTAAAAAACATCACCCTCTTCTTTCCATGCAACTCCGGTACCGCAATCATATTCATATTCATATCCCCCTTCGCGTCCGCGTAATTAATATTACTAGTATCATGCGGACGGTACCATAACATGAACAGTGTATCTTCTGCGCGGTCTCGAGTTTCCAGCCCATCTGGGAAGAGCTTTGCGATGGGTGGGGCGTTAGGGTCCCATTCTTCTTGAGGGAGGGCGAGAGCGGCGTAGTACCCTGAACAAACGTATGCGTCGATGAGGTTGATACGGCTGATTTGGTGGTTGTGGAGGCTGAAGTCGTTGGTTACTTTGAAGATGACTAGCGTGCCTCGGATGAGAATTAGGTGAGCGTGTCTGCGTAGACGTCATTCATCAGTCTTCCATGGCAAAACAAGAGCATTGAAAGAGAAACAGAAAGGAAAAAGAGACAGGAAATCAACGCACTTATACTGCGCGCGAAACTTCGTCTTCATATACACCCTCCCACTCTTCACAATCTGCCTACACCCCTCAAGCACACACCAATTCCAATACTCATCCATATAAAGCGAAGCATTCTCCACGTCCGGCGTAGGCGTCGGATGTCCATACCCATTCTTACAATACCGCTTGCTAACAGTGACTTTCTCTTCACCAAGACTTTGCCGGATGTTCATCTCTGTCACTGCGTCGTCTCGATATCGTTTCGTCCAGTATTTGACTAGTGCGCGGAGGTGTGTTACCCATTCGATGGCTACTTTCGTCGAGTGAGTCTATAGCAGAAGGGAATATAGATACAGTATGTGTCAGGTTCAAAAAGTCCTTGGAAGAATGACTCTCACGTACCTCAAACCGAAGAATCCTCCCGTTCTTCAACACAACCTCAAACGACCGATGCATCTTCAACCTTCCCTTATCCTTAGCAGAATTAAGCCCGTCTTCTCCACCCTCGTCCCCAACATCACTCTCCGACCTCCTCAGCTCAGCCTCCTCATTCCACATACTCGCAATTCTTGTCGCCAATTCACCATTTTGTTCCCCATCCGGCTCACTAGTCGGATTCCTCGCATGCTTCGCAATACTCTCATCCTTAATTACCGGAATAACAACCACCGCCCTTCTCACAAGCAACACACTCCTCAAATCCCAAAACAATCTCGCGTTCATAACCTGCGTACGTAACCTCGTATGTTCATCCTCCCGAAACTCGTCTTCACTTTTCGCGAAGCTCTTCAGATCTGTAGGTGTCGGCGGTGGCACGACTTTCTCAGCTTGAATAGAGCATAGGTAGCCGTCGTGCGTTGCTAGGTAGTATTGTACTCGAGTTTGTGTTTTTCGCTTGTACGTGTGTACGAAACCTTCGATTGAAGGAGGTTCTTCGAGATGCTTCCCGTCGTCTAGTAGGACTTGGCTTGGGTAGTGGCTTGAGAGATGTAATTCCAGCTGGGTCGGAGCGCCGAGCTATCAAACAGTCCGGTCAGCCAAAAAAAATCCAATAAAGCTCACGACGGAGAACGTACGAAATTCATGACCATCCCAAACAACACCTCCCAAGCCCGTTCATTCCCATCAACATCACTCCTCAACCAAACCCAATCCAGCCTCGCACCAGCCCGCCAACACAACTCGACTTTCCTTCCACTCAAAACAGGCAAGTGAATGACAGTCTGCCATGCAAAGGAGCCTTCCATAGCTTGGTCGCACTCGTCGACGATATAATCCCGAGTGAAGACATGCCAGTCATTGTCACCCTCTGGAATCGGGATGCGTACGCGCGAATGCACGAGGGGACAGCTGACTTCGATATAATCCGGGAGTTGTCCGCCAAGTTCCATCCTACACGAGGTTAAAAGAAATTCATGGTATACAACCCATTAAGATTCTCACCATATGTTCCAAACCCAATCCAAAGCTCTCGACCTACTCTTCGGCTTCAACACAAACACATTCAAACCATGCGGAGACCGATGAAAAATCGACCGATGACTCCAGCGACTACTAGACTTCGTCGGTGTCGGAGGACAAATTAGACAAAACGATAAATCAACGGGTGAATATAAAGATAATTTGGTCTCCGTAGAAGATAATGGAATAACAAAAGCGAGATGTTTATGACCTAAGATTCGTTCTTTGCATGGAGCCCGCTATATGTCCATTCCATGCATATGTTAATTTTTATTATATGCGTGTGTATGTGGTAACGTACGTAGTCCTCGTAGAGTTCAATTCGGCGATTCCTCCAAATCACTAGGAACTCATCCCACTCTTTACTGTCTAGACCGCGAGTCATCCGGCATTCCTGTTCATTGAAAGGGAATTTCAGGCCTTCGTGGTCGCATCTAAACACACGAACAAGCATCCGGTCTGTAGACATGTAATCAGCATATTTGCATTACAGCACTGCAAAAATGTAAGCCTACCTCTCATAACGGCCGCCGTCCTGTCTTCGTCTTCGTCATCTTCCCCATTTGCTTCCGACAGCTCTGCCTCAGCGGAAGCAGCAGCACTTGAAACTTCTACCTCTGTTGGTTCACGTCCGAGAACTTCTTCCGGCGGAGCCGGACTCCGGCTGCCACTGGGAGTCCCTTTAACAGGAGTCTCAGCATACCTCACAGCTTTCCCCTTCCCTTTATCCTTCGTAGGGCTGGTAGTTAGGATAGACCGTAAACCGGGCCTCGTCTTTGGTAGATCACCTTCGCTTTTCGCGCCTCGGAGGTTTGATGCTTGCACAGGCTCTGCGTCGGAGAACAAACGCGTCTTCGAAGAGGTACTCCCGTCTATATCGTTCCTCTCATCTTGTGTCTCGTCTGAATTCTCACTGACTTGACGAGCAGCAGAAATGGTCTGAGGTACTTGGAACGACGAGTAGCCTGGGCTTTCAGGATCCGAGAAATTCGTCCGAGCAGTAACAAAGGACATCTTGCCAGTTTCATCCTCACGCACAGGACCAGTACTCGAGAACGACCTGCTGCGCGATTCATCCCAGTGGACCATAGTAGCACTCTTTGCTTTCCGAATAGTACGATCACTCCTCCATTGTGTATCTGGAACCAAACTGGTATTACTCCTGACCTCAGGCTCAGGGGTAGCAAGCATATTGACGCTCACACCCGCAACCTTTCCAATCTCAAACGTGTCGCCTCTCCACTCAACAGTCGGCATATGCATACCCTTCTTCTTTTTCCTTTTACCCTTCCCAGGGGCATGGTCAAGTACAGTATGCCACGCGGCGCTCTCCAAAATCCGTTCTTTCAGTCTTTCCTTGTACTCCTTCGCTTTTGCTTCCGTCCACTCTTCAATACGGCCGCCTTGCTGAAGAAATATACGTAATCCATGCTTGCTCACGAAATCAGATGCTTCATTATCAGCATGTCCGGTGTTATTGATCCTGTATGGCAAGGGGCCGAGAAAGATGCGCCGTGATGACGCTTTAGCATGGTCAGCCGGAGGAGACGAAGCAGAGACCGAAGCAACGGGTAGTCCGGGAGTGGTGGCGAGTGCATCGTGATGCATGTGTGTGGTAGAGGAGTGAGACAGAGAGCAAAGGACGAGAGGGCCACTGGGCAGAGCCCGTTGGGCGTCGGCTGAGACTTTGACGCGCTCTTGGGAGGCTCTGGCACTAGCATCGAAGCGCGTCATTGCCCTTTCTGTCTGTGGCGTACTGCGTTGTGAAACACAGCCAGAAATTCTTAAATTGAGCCTTCGTTTCTGCCAAGTCCTCAGCTCAAACACGTCGTACGCAAGGCAATATTCATTGCATCTCTCCCTTAAATTAATTTACTGGTTGTGACGCTTGTTAGTGACACGACCATGCTTGTACTCAAAGCTGGCACGTGCACTTGAATCAATCGGAGATTTTGGCAGAAGCCGTGCTTAGTGGCGCGCGTCACTTTTTTTCTTCCCCCTTCCTTGCACACGCATCATCTGTCGTTTTCTCTATCTCTTTCTCATCCGGCGGGGATCGTGTCGTCTCGGGCTCAGTTGATCGCGCGATTCGTATTTGGGATGCTAAAATGCTGAAATCAGCATCCCAAATACGAATAAGTGGGAGGCAGCGCAGGCCTGTCTGTAGGACATACAGACGACATCACATCTGCCATTTTTTTCTTTATCGATGCGTACCCAAAGCAATATTCACCGCATATCTTAACCAAAGTTATAAATCCTTGTTGTCATGCACGCGCATGTACTCGAGACTGATATGTAGTATTCTGGGCATTTGGTAGAGGTCGTGTTTGTGTGGCGCGTAAGCGTGTCTCATTTTTTTTTCTTACCCTTCCACACGCATCTGTCGCTTTCTCATCCGACGAGAAGTGTGTTGTCCCGGGTTCAGTCGATCTCACAATTCGTATTTGGGATGCTAAACGCTGAAATCAGCGTCCCAGATACGGATAAATGGGAGGCTGCTGCAGGCCCGTTTGGAGGACGCAGACCACGTCACATCTGTTGTTGTTTTTTCGTGTACTTATCGATACGTCTCTTCCTGTAACAAACATGACTCTCAATTTTAATGCATTGTTATTTCTGTCGCTCCAAAATAAGTACCAAGCCATGAATATTGCCCTGATAAGCTTGATGTAAAATACTTATCTGTAACTTTTTCTACCTTTGCGGATGAGCATTTATAGCATATTGTCAATTTCAAGAACTATCCCTCAGTGAACTCCCACAGCTATAAGTGCTGCTTCTCTTTGAACCTTCCGATGACCTTTTAATCTCGGACATTGAGTCCCTCCTTTCTGACTTTGACTTTTCCTGATCTTGGTCAAAATGTTTTTCCTTCCATAGCCTTCCCGGCGTCCCGAGGGCTTCTCCAAATTCCTTCCGTCTTGAGTTTACATCGCTCATCATCTGACGAGTCTTTTTGTCATTTTTTCTCCAACTGGGATTCTAAGCCGTGCAATGCGTCTGTGTCTCCAGAAGCATCGTGAACATCCTCCAACTTCTTGAGCTTCCTGGAGGCGTACTTATTTTCACGGATGGGTTTTTCTACTCATTTAAGTAGGTCGACGCCATTTCTAGGTGTCTGAACATCTCGTCGGCGAAACTAGGTCTCACAGTTACCCAAAGCATTCTATTCTTTATATCTTCTCGATACGTACATATGACATACATTCGTGTTTTCTTCGTCGGATGTCCATTAGGCAATGCTGGTGCAGCTATTCTAGATTTCTCTGATAGAGAATCCTCCTGTGCACTGCTTCTCCGACTTGAGCCATCTTTCAAGTGATTGCGATGATGGAGCATATCGGTTGATGAGCAACTGTCTTCAGTTTGCCACAAGGTAACAAAAGGGACAGTGGGTTCAGGGAGATGAATTCCTTATACATAGACATGCTGGTGATGTGCATTGCTCTTAGTGGTTGTGAAGTTACAGTATATCGAAAGTCGTTTCCAGTGATCTGATTACTGTAAGCATCGATCACAAGAACTGTACCTCCCATCATATGAGAGAATGCAAAGTGCATGGGAATGAGGGATTGGTTCCAAACCAGAAGAGACGTTGCTATGTCAAGGATACATATCTATGCAATGAGCGGTGGAGTATTCTAACAGGATAGGGACTTGGAATATCAGTCTGACTCCGGACTCTGGACTCTGTAAAGTTATAAACATCATGAACATGAAATACTATAAAGCAGGAAAGTAAACTAGTAGCATCTAGCCAGATGGCTTACGCCGGGTGTTGCGATTTGCTATTCTGTAAGGCCGTGATGCTCAAGGTGCCAGTGTATAGCCGCTCCTTGAAGCCTTCCACAGCGGATGACGTTAATCTTGGAGATCGTGAGAAAGAATAATACCATTTTCGGCCATAGAGTCTCGGGGGTTTCTCACTTTGTCTCACTCAAATGATCTCGACACATTGCTGAATTGTCTCACTCAAATGATCTCGACACATTGCTGAAAAAGTACCAACACGTAAACATCGCCATGGTAAACACACTTCATAATACACACCTACAGCTATTTCTACCTTCGTAGACGAAAAATATAGCATATTGACACTTTCAAGAACTATCTCTTTATGGACTCTCTGAGCTGGTGCTTCGCTTGTTGGAATTGTCTGAGAGCCTTTTAATCTTGGACATTATCTCCCCCGTCACTAACTTCGACTTTTTCTGGTATTGGTCAGGATGATTTTCCTTCCATAGCCTTCTTGGTGTCTTGAGAGCTTCTTCAAGTTCTCCATACCTTGAGTTTACTTCCGTCCTCAACTGAAGGGCCTCTCTGTCAATCTGTTCCAACTCGGACTCTATGCCATGCAATTGGTCCATGTTCCCAGAAGCACTGTTGACAGCCTGCATTTTCTTTTCGAGCTCCTTCAATTTCCGACTGAGTGCATGTCCATTTTCAACTCGAGAACGGGCAGCACTGCACATTGCTTTCTGAACTTCACAAGCCCTTCTTAGCTCTGCATCCGCTTTTCCCAACGCAGGAAGGTGCTCGGCCTCCACCAAGAAGTAGTACGTGCATTTAAAAAATTGCTTGAGCAAACGCGCCTCGGGGCCCTCCGGAACATTCAACGTATGCTGTCTTTCAAATTCATTCATGTATTGTATTGTATGGTATAGTATACCGTCTTGGCATGCCTTCTGTAACGCAGCCCTTAACCCCCTCAAGTCTCGATCAACAAATAGACCTCCGTCGATCATCGTCACTACATCTGTCATTAAATCGTTTTGCAACTTGTAGGAAAAGCAGCTCGTCAGCGAAACTAGGCCTGTCAGCCACCCAAGCTATATTCTTCTCTACTTCATTTCTATATGGATATATTACATACTTCCATTCTTTCTTCGTTGCATGTCCAATAGCCAATGTCGGTATAGCCTTTCTATATTTCTCCAATGGAGATTCGTGTTGTGTACTGCTTCTCCGACTCCGATCTGAGCCATGTGTCGAGCGGTTGTGATGATGGGGCATATTGAAATGTCTCCACGACGCTACGAGCTAACAAAGGGGACAGCAGGTACAGAAATTTGTCTTCCTTATTTATAGGGCTGTGAGTGTGCATTGCTCTGAATGGACCTCAAATTACGGCATTCAAAATCCTCGCTTGATTCGAATGCGGTAAGCATAGATCACAAGAATTGTACATTCCGTCGTATGAAACAATGCAAAATGCATCGGAATCAGCTCAAAATCAGAAGACACATTGCTATGCCAATATTGGATACAATGTAACTGCCAAAGATATACTATACAATGACAGTCTACTTTACTAAGTAATGAGCGGTGGATTATTCTAATACGATATGGACTTAGAATACTAGCCTGTAAAGTAATAAACATCATAAACATGAAATGATATAAAGTAGGAAGGTAAACTAAGTAGTGCCTAGCTAGATAGCTCACGTCGGGTGTTGCGACTTGCTATTTTCATCGACGGGTCGACAGTCAAGATGCTCAAAGTGCCAGTGTATGGAGCACCTTCTACTTATACACAGAACGTCAATCTAAGAGATCGTGAGAAGGAATAATCACTTTCGGCTATAGAGGCGCGGGTATCTCACTTCGTCTCAAACGATCTCGCACGTCGCTGGAAAGTACCAATGCGTAAACATCACCATAGTAGACGCATTACAGAATACACATCTACAACTATTTCTACCTTCGTGGACAAAAAGTATCGCGTATTGACACTTTCAAGATCTACCTCTCAGTGAATTCGTAGACCTCGTATGAGTGCTTTCCTTTGAACAGCCTGAGAGCCTTTTAATCGTGGACACTAAAGCCTTGCTCCTTGACTTCGACTTCTTCTGGTCTTGGACGGGATGATTTTCCTTCCATAGCCTTCCCGGTGTCCCGAGGGCTTCTCCAAGTTCCTTCTGTTTTGAGTTTACTTCGCTCTGCACCTGAATGGCCTCTCTGTCAATCTGTTCCAACTGAGACTCTAAGCCATACAATGCGTCCATATCCCCATTAGCATTGTTGACGTCATCCATCTCCTTCTTAAGCTGACGCAGCTTTCGGAAGAGTTCCTCAGCGACCTGTGATCGGGAATGACAAGCATTTCGTATTGACTTTTGGATGTCGCAAGCAACTTTCAGTGCAGCAGTCGCTTTCTTCGCAGCATCCGAGTCGATCTGTCTGTCTCCCAACAACTTGTAAGTATATTCATAGAATTGCCTGAGCCACTCCGCCTCGGGTCCCCTCTGATCACTCAACGTATGCCGTCCAAATCCATATAGTACACCATCTTTCAGGTTGTTATCATGGTATGCCGCGCGTACCTCAGCTATCGCCGCCCTCAAGTTCATGTCCGCAATGTCAAATGCTTGCTGAACATTGTCACGATCTCCACTGTCCTTGCCATCCTCAGCCTTTTCCTTGAATTCCTCGAGTTTCTTAGAAGCAGATTCATATTCCTCAACAATCGTCTTTACTTTTTCCATTAAGTCGACTCCAGTTTGTAGGAGCTTGAGCAGCTCGTCGGCGCAACTAGGCCTTTCAGCCACCCAAGCTATATTCTTCTGTACTACGTCTTTATATGGGTTTATGACATTATTCCACTCAATATCCTTCTTGTGTCCGAAACGTGGTGCATTCCTTCTGATTTTTTCCAATGAAGAACCCCCCTGTGAGCTACTTCTCCGATTTGAGCCATCATTTGAGTGATTGCGATGGTGGAGCATTCTGAAAATCGTTTGTGAAGCCGGTTAATGCTGAGGACTCTGGATGTATTCAATACGCCACAAGCTAACAAGAGGGAAAGTAAGTTCAAAGGCATGCATTTCTTATTTATAGGTATGTGAGATGTGCATTGCACTGTGGTCGTGAAGTTACGAGGTTCAAAGCTGTTTGCTTGATTTGATCAGATCTAGATCAAGAAAGTCGTAATTTACGCTGTATGTGTCAGAGCAAAGTACACATGTGGAAGACACTTTCGTCATGGTCCATACTAAACAGAGATTGCAGCAAAACTCAACATCGAATGCAAAGGAACTACTAAGCATATGCACTACTATACAATGAGTGGGGATTATTCTATCAGGATATGGACTTGAAACACAAGCCCGTAATGTAACAGACGCCAAGATCGTAAAATGGTATAAATCAAAGCAGAAAAGCGAACAAGCAGCACCTCATTAGATGGCTTACGCCGAGGGTTGCGACTTCTCCTCCGCAAGGAGTTTTTGCGATTCTTGTACATATTTTTCAGCTTCATCTCGTTCAAATCTGCAAAGACATTCAGTAACATAACCTCACCAGCAGGAACAACGAAACACATACCCATATTTGACACCCTTGACGGTCATATCTGGCTCACGATAAGCAAACGGATTAACATCGCCCTTCTTGAGGTTCGCAAGTGAGTGATTCACGAAGCGATGCGTCACTTCATCTGATCGAATAGCATAAATCATGTCGAGAAGCGTCGCATTGTCGCGGAGACGCCAATAATCTTTGGCGATTGGCGGTGCGGGCTTGTTTTCCCACTCAGGGAAACGTCCGTTCTCCAAGTCAGCAATCAGCGCAGTGCTACATACGGAAGGTGAGTAGATTTATTCCGAAATGAAAGAGAAGGAACCTACTAAGTCTTTACTGCTTCCTCTTCAAGGTATCCTACGAAGCGATGGCAGACACGTGGTGCCATGAGGTAGGAGAAGACTTGAAGGATGGATAAGTAATTTCCCCGAGAGAAGTAACACTGTTACCTACAGAAGACGTTGTAGAAAACTCCTTGAGCACCAAGGATCAGACCGCGCATGAATATGCCTGGTTTTCGAATGGCAAGGAAGCTCATAAGATGCATGCGTTCATTCTCTGCTTCCTCAAGGAGGGTGTGAATCCAGCCAGCGTCACGTCTCTGGCAGAAGAGGGGATGAGCAATGGAACTAGATAATTTATAAGCCGTACTTACCAAGAGGCGCAGGCTGTGGAGATGGCGAATAGTCGCAGCCGCCATTCCAGGTATTCCAGCAATCGTTTCAAGGAAGAGGCATCGCTATATGACTCGTTAGGAAATGCCCTAAATTAATCGTGTCATACCCACATTCATCCATCCCGTTTCCGTCATGATATATCCCTGTTCTCGCAACTCCTTTACTGACAAGTTTGTCTTTTCTGGCATGTCTTTATGTTTGTACCCAGAAACAACGTCAAATGCCTTTCTGGAGTAAACATAAGTGCTAACAGCGCAAGTTATTTTTAGATAGATACACGTACCGGAAGAAGCGGACTAGTCCATTCGCGAACTTGTCCGACAGTTTCTCTTCATTACGATGCACGGTGGGCTGTTGACAATATCGACCCCATGAGTCTTTCTGCAACGCGTTATTATGGACTGAGCCTTACCAGAACAGATTTCAGTTCTTCTTTTGAGTAGACGGGGTGGAAGAGCACCCAGTCGCCAGTCACTTGAACATCAGAGCGATGCTGCTGGTCATGTTCCTTAACGGCAGTGGCGTCAGCGTAGTGTAAGCCCTCTGCACCCTTAGAGGCGTTCTCGTCAACGCGCTTGCTAGCCAGGGAGTTCTGACTTGTAGTCGTAGTTGTTAGAGTCCTCCGAGAGGCAATGATTGTCGTAGAGAGTGCGTAGCGTGAAGCACAAGACGAGCGGGCAGAGAGGGCGAGTGTGCGAGCAAGAGGAGTAGCGGCCGAGCGAATCATTTTGATTGAGGGAGCAAAGGAGAGAGCTACGTGCAGCAGTAGACTGTGAAGCGTTCTTGGTACAGCTAAGTTACATTGCGCAGACTCTGCGCCTATATGCCTTGAACTTTCCGGGCGGCCCCGAACGGCCTACATACATCACCACCGCGCTAACCATGATACAGAAAATGAATCACGCTTTCGGGGCGAGTCGCTGATGCGAGTCACTTCATTGGACAGCACTGGTTTGGCGAATTGGAAGGTCAGTGTAGGTCCGATCCACTTCGATCCGATCAAATTTGTCTTTGTAACCAATCACGTGAGGTAACGTGCCCTTTTGCGGAACTGAATAAGGCGTCAAGTACGCCCCATTTAGACTTCCGCTGAATGTATACTTTGAGTCTAGGACTGCATGGCATACCGAAGTCTAACGGCAAAACCTAGCTTCTTAATCTAGGCCCTGACAACACAATCCGTGAGAACTACCAGTACGTAGGATTATGGACTCATCTCACGGTTGCGACTGTGGTGTAGTCAAGCCCTTGGAACAGTGCACCTTGTCTTCGGTTAGAAAGGCTCAGAGTCCGCGCAATCAATCCGTCAAAGTTTTATGGAAGTTCTTCTGCATCGAGCATGTTCTCCTCTTCTTATGTGAACACCCCGGTGTCAAAACACTGAAGCTGTAGCGTCGCTGGCCAGATGACCGCAGGGACTTGTTCGTCCTCTCCGGCGGGCAGCATTTACTCACGCCCACTGCGAATCCATGGCCCTGATTCTCCCGTATTCCCACTTCTTTAGTTCCTGACAAACCCCAATAAGGATCAAATCTCCCCTTTCTAAGTAAACGTGCGTTCGGCCGCAGGCAACTGGACAAGTGCTGTGAACAACTAGTCGGACTATAAACGGAGTTGCCCGACAGACTTTAAAATAGATGATGTTCTTGTCTAAAGAGACTCATGACCAATAAGCTCTGGCCTTGGGACCTCTGTTTCACATGCTAATGGCGACAATGATGATCCATGTTGCGCAAGTGGATACGTACTAGAACGAGATGATATCGACATATAAGTGAGACCTACAGGACCAATTTACTGTACATTCATAAGCAAATTCGATCCAATAAAAACCCTTCTTTTCCCACTGAAGGAACAATTGCATTTTTAAGCGGAAGTGAGGGGAGGGATGCATGTCAAGAAGAAGGCGAAAAGATATCATGCCACAACAACTACGATTCACCACAAAGCGGTCCCTACACTGAGCATTTCTCCAGGTCCCAGATGCTGCACGTGTAATCCATCGATTCAGCCTGGTTTTGGGCTAGTAGATCGTTTGCAAATTGGTGCGCGTCATAGCGGTGTGCCGCACTTGGCTCCATTCCGCCCTGGGACGACAACGATGAACCACTGTCATAGAAGTTCTTAAGCAGGTAGTCCAGCGCAGCCATAGTATCGTCTGTGGACGAATAGGAGCCATACGTCGTCGCAACAGGACTGCTCGGTTGTACTTCGGCGTGAAAGCGACTTGAACTATGTGGATTGCCAGGCCCCTGTGTCGCAGAGGGGGGTATCGATGAAGTTGCCTGTGACGTAGTATTGTAGCCCTGCATGTGAATACCAGTTAGTCTACATCGCACCCCGCCTGTACGTCCAATAAAAGGCATACGTTGTATTGTGTTTGCTGTGAGTCCATAAGCTGAGCCGCAGAGCTCAGAATGAGTGCCTCCAAGGGAGAGGGTATAGATTGTTCGTCGTCCCCTAGCTTGGGCGACTCAGTCTCAGCCATGTCACTCGTGTACGACGCTTCGGATCGTGGGTTAAGCTGCGATCTCTCGGGACCATAAAGCTCAAGCTGCTTCTTGATGAGGAGCAGGTCCTCTCTAAGCAGTGGATGGGGTAGATCGGACGAGGGCGAGCCGACGTTCGAGCATCGAGCGTGTTCTTCCGACTTCTGCTTCAGAGCTTCTTCCAGCTCTTTGATGCGATCTGACATGCGAATAATCTTCTCATGAAGTTGCTCGGTGTTTGCTAAAATGTAGCTGCAGTAGCTAATGAGCGTATTTCCCCACTTATTTGAAGATCGGCATACCGACTGCCCCTCCCGGAAACTAATGACCCTATGATTATGGCATTTAGTACAATATTCATACCTCTTAGAAGTTCATGAAGCTCTTACCTTCCGGGCAAATGCCTTCGCATCCTCTTTTCAAACAAGATTGGCAGGGGAATACCTGGAGAAGAGATGTTGGTAATTTCAGACGACGAAGAGCCCGAGAAGACGCACTCGATCGCACTTCAACTTCAATCTAATGACGGCCATGAGTCGCATTCGCAGTGAAGAGGTCATGTAGAACTCACCTTCTGCATTCTCCGCAAGTTTTTGGGATCCTCTTGCGATTTGGCTTTGAGGATTGACTATGTGACGCTGAAGACATACTGATACTGGAGCTCGCCATCGAAAGAAGATGTACTAAATCCCCTGATCACAGAGTGGGTGGGCAGGCCATAGTTCGGACATCCAGGACATATTTATAAAAGAGCCTTCATTTAGGAAGGCCGAGGAAGGATGCAGAGCGGTGAGAGATTCCATTATACAGATTCTTTCGTAAGTCAGCTTTGCATACGATTCGTGCACACGGACGGAAGGCCCCAGAACAGAAGACGGAACCCCTAGCGCAGTAGAAGCACATGAACTATGTCGGCTTCTATTAATTCTGGTTTGAACATCCCCGCGTTTCGATCGTTTTGTCGAGATGCGACACAAGCTTGTATTTCGGCGTTGCCAAAACGTGCAATGCAGTGCGTGTGCTCATGTACTTCTTCCAATATTAATATTTATAACGACGAGTTTCATGCTGGACTGCTGCAAAAACAATTTTGGTCCATTTTCGCTCGGGTTTGCGTGTCTGAAGGCGGCGCTTATTCCCAGAAAGACGGTGGAGCATTCCGCCGGCGTATCCACAGAGAATGTCTGGGCGTGGATGGTTGTCAGACAGCGAGAATGCAGTGTAGATCCATGCCTCTTTGGTGATCCGGCAACACGTTCTGTTGTACTTCCGTTTGCCGTCCGGGGTCTCGCGCTTCGAAAATATGCTTTGTCAGAAGTTCTGAGCTGCTTCAGGCTGGTGGCCGCCACGCTCTGCAGCATCTGCATCCTCGTTCAAGGAGTTCTTCCGCTGAAGACAAGGGCCTCAAACGGGAGCAGCATAATCGACTTACTTTATCCGGTTTGTCATCCCTAGATTTGGCAGTTTGAAATCGGACGTAATCGCATTTGCTGGATATGCGAATTTGTGTGACACCAATTCCGACAAACGACCATTCACACAGAGAAACCGAGCCATCGTTCAATGCTGTGGATTAGTCTCCCATGTCCTCCTTTTCGAAATATCGAACTAGCCCCTGATGCATTGTCCGTTGTCCGTCTTGATAATCCTGCTGGTGTTATAACACCGCCCGTTGATTCGTAAATGAATTGTACTGAACAAGAGGACTGAGCGGCCACCTAACCAACTGCCACTCACGAAGTCGGCCGTTTACCTATAGAATTTAGTCGGGAGGAGATAGTATGGCAGATTGTTTGCATGCAGATTTTGAGTATTAACCGGAAACATCCAGGGAAGCGCGGATCACGAGTCTTTCTTTGCGTACATATTTTAAACCGCGTGCCGCCACCGTATCTGGGACCGCGGCGAACGTGCAAAGCACATTTGTCGAAAGCTGAAATAGATCAAGATTGATGGACTCTACAAGTCTAGTAAAGAAGTAGCTCAAAGTACGGAAGAAGCTCACTCGCACATGGAAGGGACAGATCTAATCGATCTGACAGTCGGGACTTATAGCTTAGGCATCCCGTCCCCACCAGGCACATTTGCTTTTTCTTCTAGGCCGGCACGTTCCATCATCTTCCGCGTCTCCGTGGCAGCCTCAGCGAGGTAGTGACGAAGCGCAGCCGCATGTCGCTTCAAATCCGACTGACTCGTAATTGTCCAACGAATGTAGTCGTCTCCAATGGAATACGACAAGCCGTATCCATTTGGTACAACTGACACAAAACGGGTTAGAGAACGAGGAACTATTAGTAACATGTGCCGAAAGAAGGGAACATACCCTCTCCATAACCCCAACCATCAAGGAAAGGACTGCTCAACTGGCTAGTTGATAATTCCCAATGACTTGTGAGCGAGTACGCGGGATCAGAGAAGATCTCCGGTAATGGTTCGTCCTCGCGGAGCATCTTCTTCAGTCCGAAGAGGTGGCGGTCAACTCCTTGTCCATCCGCGGCCCATGTTGAATATTGCAGATGCCGAGCGATCGCACGCTTAAAGAGCTGAGAGCGGTAGGCATCCTGCAGCGTGGGAAACAAAAAGGCAATGAGTGACAGAAAAATACATGGTCAGCCGTACACAGAATGCGCAGAACAAAGACTGTAAACGAACCGTCCTGTTGGGATCTAGCATTGCCTCTACCCACGCTTTACTTTCATTGCTGGCAGACCGAATTACCTCTGTACGACCTAGCTGGAATTTGCGTGTCTGCGAGGACTCATAGCATACACCTGGACGACCTTCAAGCTTATGGAATGCCAATTGTTTGACCATCTGTGCCCAGGCATCGGGCGATGCGCGTTGCGTTTTTATGAAGTTTTTCCCGTAACCTTCATAATGCAAAACCTACGTCAACGATTCAGGGTGCGTATACTTTTAGCTCATTCCCAGCTTAGACTTCCATGAAAAGAACCCACAAGAAGCTCATGTCGCCCAACCAATTCGTCAAATTGCTTTTCTCCACTTTTAATGTATCTTATCGACTTCTGGTCTTGTTCAAAGTTGATTTCCTTTGGTTGCGTCAAGTTCTCTCGGACCCCAGACTTGTTACGATCCACTTTACCGGCCGCAAGGGACGCGAGCATGTATTCGTTCAGTCGCAAAGTTGGGGTTCCATCCTAACAGAGAAGAATGCCTGTAAGCTTCGTATGTCCTAACAGCAGGGTCAAGTGAAAATTACCATGCATGAGTGCTCGCCAAGGAACCCGGAACGGCCGTTGTCGAAGACAATGACTAGATTGGTTGTCATATGAGAAACAGTTCACACCCGAGGATCAAGAAGATTGACTGGCTCCATAGATATTATATTTAGGATAGAAAATGCGGGACTTCTGCGAGAACAAAACAAACACCGGAAAATAGGAGCATTTGTCTGTTCAAGCAAAGTATTCTCACGTACGTGCAACCTTGCACCAATCCTTTGAAGCCAGTAGTCACCTATGAGCTCCTATTTGATCCACCTTCCCGCATGGTGCAACGGCTCTACTGCGGAGGACTCTCCACTTAAGAAATTGGCAAACGGTCCAGATATTGCCGACGCCAGTGGCAATGACGAAACAAAACAACGATCCATTGCACCCAAGGTTCCCACAGGACGTGAGTGAGTGCCTCGGATCGGATACTTGGCAGTGAAGGATGGTTCAACGGGAAGTACCCATGAACACACCAGCAAGAATTAAAAGAGTTTTCAAACGGAAAGATACTCACACTGATGCTTGTCGTACCAACGATTCCTTCCATCACCTGTCCAACATGCCCAGCTAAGTTCTTCACGTGTGACGGGCTTCGATTCATCTAGGCAGAAAATAACCACGGCTTTTTCGATGCGTTCGAATGCAATCGCGTTCTCTGGTGTTAAGGCAAGATGTTCCCGGGCTTCGGCCCACGTGTCACGGTTTTCGGATGTAAGTACGCCGACGGGATAGTTGTCAGGCTTGTAGGACATGCAAGAAGCAATGATGCTCTTTATTTGCTGTTCCAACTCCGCAACGGTCAACTCTCGACCGTCCTGCTCCAGTGCAACTTCAAAGAAGCGACCCCTTCGAATAAAAACTATATAATTGTTATGACCTGGTGGGTATTTGTATGCTGTATCAGACGGTTTTGATGGGTAGCGGCAAGCGTTGAAGAGCCATCTATATGAGTCCATACACAGTGGTATTCCACGTACACGCTCTGGTTCAAGCCGTCGGGTCTCGACGAGCTCTCTAAAAGGCAGCATCGCCTTGATGAGTCGGGCTGCACGTTCTGCTGCGGATCCCATCTTTCCGATTTCCTGGTGTACGTAGAAATAACTGACGTTCACAACGACTGGATCTCTATATGCCATGTAGGCAAAATCGTTCCACCAGTCTGCAAGCCAATTCTTCATGCCGGGTTCGACACGTCGAGCTTCCAAACGCTTCTGCAATTCTGCACCAATAGGCGACTCCGCAAATGACCTAACGGCTGCTTGAGTGTGGGCAAATTCTTCGGGCGTCAGGTGCGGCTGTACTGTCTCGAGATACTTGTGGAGCGTTGATGAAAGAGGAGGGACGGGTAAGCGGGGCAATGACTGCTGGAAACGGAGCATTGGGCCAGCGCTCTCGTCCACAGAGTAGCCTGGTGGTACATCGTCCTTTTGAGACTTGCGAGACGTCGAAGACAGGCTACGTTGAACCATCCTCGAGACAGAACGCTAGGAGTAAAAGCAAGGGGCTTGGTACTTGAACAAAACACAAGAAAAGCGCCACTCACGTTCACCAACGGAGTCTTCGGGATACGGGCAGGTGAAGGCAGCCGGAAAATCATGAGCACAGGCGTATGCGATGATCACTGCGTGTCGGGGTTATCTGTAACCGGCCTAGCGCGCACAAGCGACAAAGTATCGCACAGTACGACCGTCGACGGGCCTACGAGGGGATTCTTGAAGACGACACGCTCGTTGAGCCCGTTAACGCGTCAACTTGTAGGCCAGGAGCTGAATTATTGTCGGGGCATACCGGTACTGTACGCCGCTGCGCGTGATATCTCGCCGTCCTGGAGGCCCATCTGATCCGACGTGATTGTGTAAGCATCAATTCAACCTTGTCCAATGCACATTGCAAACCAAGCCATCTTGGAACTTTGAACGCCGCAGTCAAAATGATTGAGAGGGCGGAATGCAACGCATAGCGGCGAACAGAACGTGCCGAATCAGAGTTGTCCAGAAACACTAGCGACGGTACTCACCATTTAGTTCCGACCTTCTTTTGGGTCTCACGCTCCGTGTTGCCCGAACGCATTTCGTGGCAATGTGATGCAGTGGTGTCTGATGTGCACTAAGTATCAGTTACCCCCATCCGGTGGCTACTTAACTGAGACGGACTCTCTCTTTCAGACTTAAGTCTGGATACTGCCCTGAGCTATCTGTTCTGAGGACTACTGCATCACGACTGTCACTGTGCTCTTTATAAGAATGCCCAACTAAAGCAACGCCTGATTTCTGGATACTCGGGTCATCTACTCTAGCCTTGCTGCTGCTACAAGCTATGGATTGCTGCGAACAGCTCGGCAATATCTTGTTCTGGGATGAGTATGATGTCCATGTATGGCTCTCCAGCCTCGGATTATCTCAATATGAGGTCCAAGTACGCGGTGAGCACAATGATTGTGCTTTGATTCCCTTCTGTGAACTTACTCGCCATTATAACGCTTAGAACATCATATTACTGGAGACATCCTCATCCAGTTAGACGCTGAAGCACTTAAAGAAGTAGGAATTGCAACAGTGGGGCAACGGCTTCTTATTTTGAAGGCTGTTTACCAACTCAAGATTGCTCAAGGCGTGGAATTGGAACCAGGCCATTACATTCCTCCTTGTACGCTCTTGCTCTTGCTAGAGAATGGTCTTTCTATTGACAACTCCTTCGATGGTAGCCGAAATTGACGCAGCTCCTCTTCAGACGGCTCAGTCTGAATACGGTGCGTTCCAGTGGTATGCTACACACCACTTCAATCTGAAACTGATGTATTGCGTTCAGACATTTTCCAAACTCTACATTCTAGTCTCACTCATACCAGCCCCCCATTGTATGAGATACAAGACCATATCGAGAATCGGGACAGCGCATTTGCAGAGTCGGGCGCAGAATGTACACGTGTGGTTGTTTTACCCTCATCGATCAATACTAGACCCTTGATGGCATCGCGGCGGAAAACAGATCCTAGCCAGTTCAGCCACTGTGAATCCACTTGCTCCGGTCTCCACTCTGATACCCTTGCACGCGACAGCAAAGATCAGGCTCACGCGGATGACCCTGTAAGGAAAGTTCTCCCTGTGGCGCTGAAGAAATATGGTATTACAGACGACTGGCGGAACTATGTTTTACTAGTTTGCTATGGGACAACAGGTACGTGTGTTTGAAAATCCCCTTGAGGGAGCGCGCTAATCTTTTATTTTGTGCGCCACCGTTGTCAGAATTAAGATTGGCAGACGAGGATAAGCCTCGGCGGATTTTCCAGAAACTCCAGGAAGAGAAGAAAAATCCGGTTTTTGTGCTGAAACACGTATCCGAAATTCGTAGAGACAGTAACGCAAGGACTTGCGTACCTTCTAGAGACCAGGGATCGCAGCGTGGACAAACATATGCAGTGGCCATCCATCCTTACAGAACCGGGACAGGCGCACCATTCGATGCCTTCCCGTACGCTCGTTTCCTATTAATTGTGTACCTGAAATGTCGACTTATTTTAGTGATCTCCAGTGGCGATGCCTTCATCGTTATATCCAAGAAGCAAAGTCAGTGGCTAGTGCAACGAGACCCTTCGGGCACTGGCTTAATCAGCAAAACTCTGGAGCAAGTCAGGATACCATCGGGTTGCTTGCTAGAAACGGACCTTCCTATTGCCTTTGCCTCAGCTGCGGCTTTCGCTGCCAGAGTTTCACCGGGACCCCAGTCCCCGCGCTCATCTGCAACATCCAATAGCCCCATTTTACCGAGAAATATTGTGTCAATGGGGTATCCGAGTACCTCGCTCATGAGCCACAAGAAATCAGATGAAGAAAGCCTCGATCTATCACGCGGAGAGATTATCTACGTGTACAAACGTTATAAACACTTATCATACGTATGCACACCATCCCAATTCGTTTTTGGCAAAAAGCTGATCGTTTCATTCATCTGTAGCTCGTCAAGGAGAACGGGGATCGAGGATGGGTTCCGGTCAGATTATCATCTCCAATTTCACCTCAGTCGATCCTGCTCACGGATACTCCATTAGATTTGGCTAGTAAACAAGAACAGATGAACAACACCACATGCATACGCCACTGACATCTCAA
Source organism: Fomitiporia mediterranea MF3/22 (assembly GCF_000271605.1). Taxonomy (NCBI): domain Eukaryota; kingdom Fungi; phylum Basidiomycota; class Agaricomycetes; order Hymenochaetales; family Hymenochaetaceae; genus Fomitiporia; species Fomitiporia mediterranea. The sequence continues at coordinate 652,215 of NW_006760403.1, forward strand.
TATTGACTTCCCGGCTTTGTCCGACCTTCAAGTCCCGCTATTCGAAGATGCACAGATTTTGTATCTATGCCGACTTATCGAGACCCATCATTGTACAGGAGGATTGCCGGATAATCCACAATCTACTATATCCTCCAGATTGCAGACACCATCGCGGACGGACCAGCTTCTGCTTCTCTTCTTTCATTATGATTATGCACTCGGATCTTCGTATGGACGGAGACGTTCATGAACGAGGTAGATGCCCAATTAGAAGGTCTTTGGATTGACTCTAGACTTTCGCGTACATCCGAGGCCTTCGGTATATACGTGTACTTTTGCTTGTTGAATTAAATTAAGGAGATGGTTGGATATTTTGAGACGGAAGCGAGAGGCTCGGCAACAAAAGAACTCATGTGGTCATACTGCAGATTCAAATTTCTAGAAATTTAATTTTTAATGCTACAGCGTGGTGGGTCTGCCAGCTGTGCTCGGCCATCAGCTATGGCGATCATAAGCCCTTTTTCCACATGTTGCAGTGATCAATCTCGGCTTCCAGTCCATACGAATCAGCAAGAGGTCATTATGCAAACGTAGATCTACGGATAAACTAGCTATTGTACTACTACATTCTTTCTTCATTTACTCTCAAACTCTTTGGATAAACTGGATAATAAACAGCGTTGTATATGTTAAGCCTTGAAGCACAGAAATAGATGAAAAAATGAGGCTAAGTCAGGGGAAGAATTAGGCTCTTTCGAAGAAGTTCAAGTCCGCGGAGTAGCAATGAAGAGTGAAAGATAGCGAACAGATGTGTAGCACGTTAATCAGAAAGGCGCTTCTGCACATCTAAATTGACTACTGCGTGGACGACCACTGTTTATCCGCCCAAGTTCGAATTCCTCGAGGTCGTAGAACCCATCGGCATGCTCTTCATTATCATCAGACCGGAATGTAATTGAGACCCCGCTTCCGTCCATATCTACGTCCTTTTGAATCGCGGAAAATTGAAGCAAATTAGGGCCTGGTGGGAAATGAAAGAAAAATGTGGAGAAGACTTACTGGTGCCACTTCAAAAGAAGTCTGCTGCAGGCTCGTTACTTCGGAAAGTTCCATCTCTGAGTTGTCAATCTCCATGGGTGGCTCAGAACTAGGCTCAGCGTCGAGGGCGGCCGCTTCGTCTTCATCCATCCATTTCCCTATGTGGAGTATGCACTCGTGATCTGCATCTACTTCGCGGGAACAAGCGCAAACATATGCGACATTTTTGCCACGTGAAAGAGAGTGTAGGACTAGACGTTCGTAGTCACTCGACATGCGCTGCAATGGTGGGGCATTTCGCAGGAGCCTCGACCTGAGTCCGCTTGAAGCCGGACTGTCGAGATCAACGAGAGAATCTGATTCGTATCCATCAGAAAAATCCGTTTTATCTCTCTCCCTGCGTTGTCGGTGAACTGGGGAAGCATCCTCAAGAGAGCCGGTCTGTACTGTTAACATGTCGAGAGGAAAACTTTGGTTGGCTGGTAAAGACTGACTAAGTCTGGAGTAAGCATCGTAATGGCCCATTTCGCGAGAAACGGCACAAATTTAGACAAGGTAGATGATGAACGTAACGACTGAAAGCACCAATAGTGCAAAGGGGAAGCCTTAACAATAATTTCAACATGGTGGTTTTGCCTTCGTACGTGACGTCGCGTTCCGTTGTCTTACTACCTCATCATATGCTGCGGAATCGGAGGACAGAGACACAACAGTAAGGCATTGACGTGTGTCTCGGACGAAGGGGATCTAGAGCATACGTTGTATCCTTTATTGATGATACGAGAGGTAGGTCGTGCCAAGAACACAGGGCGAGCTAGTCGAAGACATTGCTCTTGTGAAATTAATAGCACCCGGTTCCTAGTATTGAATGACGTCCTATACAGAGATAGCGACGACGAGCAGAACGAAACTTGTGAACCGCTCAAATCGGTCTCAGAATACAAGTCTGTTGTCAATATATTTCGAAACAAAGTGGGGCCATTAAGTTCGCCCACTCGTCTTTATTGCAAACCAATGCCATGCTCGTCGGTGGATGCAATCGTATTAACGTTGAAGTTTTGCGAAGCCGTTAATGGGGTCCTGGTATGTAAAAATAGAAACATGAAACAAACACCTTTACATCCGAGACGCAAGATATATATTTCTTTGTATCACGTTCGCGATCATATTCGCATACCAAGCAAGAAAAGGAGAAGAAGCGCTGCATAGCAACACTGAAAAAAATTAAATTTCTTCTCTAGAGGTCTGGATAAGACGCACGATTGCAAGACAACAAGCAAAACGGAAAGAGTTGATTAAAGACTTACCACCGTCATCCATTGGCCAATACCGGATGAACCAAGCAACGTGTCGATAGTAATTGCTTAGGCTGTAATTTGGGAGGAAGCACCCTTTGATCTTGACTAGCTGTACGAGTTGAAGTACTAAGAGACCAGAACATGCGGGCAAATATACTTCACCCTGTTTCGTCGTAAGGCAATGTTTTGCAAGGCTGCGCAGCCAATGCAGACATGAATATTTCGGCAAGGGAGCGGTACACATCCTGGAATGGATATGATAATAAAGCAGGACTGCAAGAAATGACTAAAACCATATCCGATGAAACGAGTTATCGGAGTACCGAAGCAATAGGAAAGCGAGCTGTAATCAGTTATTCCATTCTTTAGCATGTTGTTCCTCTCCTGACGAGATACCACAGAAAGTGCATAGCAGCCCCGTGATGAACCCAGAAAATGCACAACACCACGTCCCGTACATCAAGTTTTGGAAAGGTAGCTTTAGTGACACTGTGACATTCCGCATCGGTGAGGATGACGAAAGGAGGATTTGACGAGATTGGCGTATTACCGAGAATGGTTCGTTTGTCAGCACAAATGACGTGTTTGGACCTTGAAGTTAGGCCCCGCTCGCTCCTCAAACCGTCAGCCCACAATAAGAATGGTGCGCCGCAGCAACAGCATCGCTCTTTCATTTCAGCGTTTCTTATAGCTTGGCCCTTTTTGAGGTGTGGTCAACTCACAAGTCTCTGCTACTCTCAACTCTCAGCTTTTGCCTGGTCAAGCAGCAACTGCATCTAGTCCTAGCGAACCCGGTCGAGAATCTGTCCTTTCCTGTCTAACTGTCGAATAAAAGAAACATAACGCGATGGCACCGTTCACATTCGCAAGCATTTCGGAAACAATCATGCTGCTAATGAACACCCCTCTCGTTCCTCTGGACTCTACCAAAGTAACGCGGGACGTACCGCTCACAGAGCTGCCAACTTCAACTCGAGAGACGAGAGAAAGCCGGAGACAGGTATGTAGTCTTTCGGTCTACATCATTTTTTCCTGATGCCTAGATACTGACAAATTTAATCTAGTCGAGTGGTTCCACTTCCACAACAAGTTTACGGGGCTCCAGGTTTTCGTCTGATTCTAACGACGAGAACTGTAATTATTCTCGAGTGAGCTAGAAACTCCTTTGGTTTTTTGTTTAGAAATATATGCTTATTTATAAGTCGTCGTAGGCATCGCGCACTCCTTCACCGCCCTTGGTGACTTCGAAAGACCTACCCCCTCTACCCTCGGGCGCTCGTCACCAAGCGCGTGTACGCTTTGCTGATGAAATCGATGTGGAGTTATGAATTTTTGATGTTAATTACGACTTACCATCAATATCTATCTTGGCATCGTGTCATATCAGTGTTATGGCACTCCTGTATCGATATATATCTCATCTGGGCTCGCGCAATTCAGCTATGGCACTTATCCTGTATTTCGCTTCATGTAATATGTATTCTCATGTCACTATGTAATCCTCTTTACACTGTTCCCATCAAGGTTCACACGAGTATGGTTACCTTAATTAGAAATTATATTGGTGCACGCTTTCACTACAACGTCCAATGCAATACGCAATACAACGTGTACTGTCTAATCATCCCTACTATGTATTCCGAAATGAGACACAAGGTTAATTCGGCACAAAGTAGATTCTACTGCCACGCCGAGGTGGAGCCTGATCTATTCGAAGTTGATGGGCCATCACCGTCATCTTCAATCCAATATCGCGACAAATCTCAACCGACAATACATCACCGTCCACCTTCCATTCGCATCCCTACTATCAATAGTACACATATCCTGTACTTCACGCATAACTTCCTCCGCATCCGCGTCGTTGAGAGTCGCAAAGATCGTCTTCCGACAGAACGTACGCTGCCAGTCTATGATGTCTGAAGAAAGTGGTGTGATACGTGGATTGAGTGAGATGTGTGTAACCCGGAAGCCTGCACTTTCAAGGACCTTATGAAAATTAGTTAAGTCAAGTCTATTGCAAGCCGAACGATAGAAGTTAGGAGTTCAGATGAATACCTTCCTGTATTCATCCGTGGAAGGGAAGTACCACGGGTCGAGCGATTCTGGATCAAGACCTCGTTTGCGCAATACAGCATGCATAGAGGATCTCAGACCTTAACGCACACGCATCAATCATAAGAGCTTCATATAATAAAGGATAGAAACCAACGAACCGACAGTATTCAAATATCCACCCATTTCTCCAACAAAACGTCCACCTTTTCGTAGGACCTTCGCAACGGCCCGTACAACCGCGTATGGATCTCTCTTACACCAATGCAACACCGCATTCGAGAAGACTGCATCGAATTTATAGTCAAACCCCTCTGGAAGTGCATCAGCAACTTCCTTATCTATAGGCGTTGCAGGCGGCAACTGTAGATCCTGGGCGTCGGCAACGAACGAAGCAGTGACGCCATTCTGTCTCGCTTTCTTGACCTATAATAACACATTGTTCCCAATAATGCATAAGCGAAAGTACTTCACCATTTCATTAACTTTACCATGTTTTCACTTGCGTCTACACCAAGCACAACTCCGGTCTCACCAACAGTTCGTTTCAACACAAGCGTCAAGTCTCCACTACCACAACCAAGATCAAGAATTCGCTCTCCAGGCCGAGCATTAAGGAGGCCTAATACCGGCGTCGTAAACTCCTTTGAATATACAAAGGACGCAACAGCGTTGTACGTATCAGCATTCCATGCATCACCATTTGGAGAAGCTTGTGAGGTGGCAGTAACAGAGTCGGAGGAAGACATTCTACGTTTCTACCGGCGCTAAAGGATGAAGTACTGTTTAAGTATGCTCCAGGTCTGCTCGCTTTTATGCACTTTCAGGCGCATATAAGCACTTTACGTCTCTGGATAACAAATTAAAGTAGAACGACTCCTCGGCCGATGGATCCGAATTATAAATATAAATTTACGATTTTTGGGGATTTACTGAGACACTGATGTCTAGTAAGAGTAGAGCGTCGGCCGACGTGGAAGCGATTGCGAAAGTTTTAATCGCATGCTGGGAATGGCCAAGTTGTTAGGTCACTGATACAACGTGCCATACTTGTAAAGTTACCGTCGTATATTGCTACCATCACAATAAGATAATATACACAGTGAATAACGATTTTCAGTAAACTACGGACACAGTCCATATCACCCAGTCATCCCTTGTAATCTCTTGCTCCCACGACGTCCTACGCAGCCGGAGCCTGGGATGGAAGAGTGGACGTGTCAGTCGATTCAGTCGCTGCGGGAGGGGCAGCAGGTGCAGGGACTGGCTGCTCTGCTGCGACACCAGTAGTTGTTCCCGGTGCAGGCTTGTGACTATCCGCGATGTGGCGTGCTTCTTCATGTATGTCCTTGAGTTGCTTGTTCGTAGTCATATAGAAGGATTTGACCCTCTGGCCAATCGGAGAATTTACTGCTTTGGCATAGTACTGCTTAAGTTCGTAATCAGAGCCTAACAGACTGAATAACTAGATGACCAGTGAACATACGTCATGCAGACTCGTTGAGATCCCTTTCTGCTCGTCAATTGCGCGGGCACGTTCCGTCGCACTTGTCAGCGTCTCCTGTACCTTTCCAGATACTGTCTTTTCAGGCCCAAGAGTCTTGGCGCCAATCGTGCTATCAAGGCTTTGGAAGTAAGACAGGAAGCGCTTGGATATACCCCTTTCCTCTAGAGCACAACTCAGAAACGAGTATTATGAAGACAGACATAGTGAAACTCACGGTCTAATTTGATGGCACGATCTAGTATTTGGTCCGATAGTGTATAACCCTTTGCAAGATATTCGGCGGCGACTACCTCGCCGAAAAGATAATGAGCCATACATGAAATAATGCTTCAAGGACGACTCACTTCCCGCTCTGGGCTTATCTTCCTGCGCAATCGGCTCTCCTTCAGCTTGTGGAGATTCATGGTCCTCATCCGGATGCTCCTGATCGGCTGTGACTAAGAGCTTAGCACCATCCAGCGTGCCATCGTTGAGCATCAACGCGGTGGATACTGCGGAGGGCTTCTCAAAATAGACCGTAGAGTCGCCATTCTTGTTGAAATCGATGCTTTCAATCCTTCAAATCACATCAATCAACTATAATTCGAATGTGGCGATGAATTGTTGGCATACTTTCCGCAAAACCTGTTGCAAACACACGAAGAAACATGAATGAGAAACTGATTAAGGGGCTCAAATGTAAAACATACGCAAAGAAATCGCGCAGCTCCGGCTCTTCAGTTTTCTCAGAGAGATTTGCGACTTTGACGTAGTAGTTTGAAGCCATTTTGTTGGAGGCTCGGTTGCGTATGATAGTGGCACAAAGTGAAGAATAGGGATGGCTCGTCGCTGTGCATATATGCTTGTATCTGACGTCACGAGCACATGCTTGCAGGCGATTCCCACGCTAATCAAAGACAATCCAACCTTAATCTTGTAAATGAATTGATGATGATGTCGTACGTACATATTGAAGACAACAAGTTCTAGTAGTAATAATGCACAGAAGGGACCAGACGCAAGAATAGGAGGAAACTGCGTAATCATCATAATACACAGTTGAGCCTAGTTTTTGTATTCTGCTTTACTAGGTTGAAACGAAGGATGTCGAGAGAGCATAGCAGGCTCAACAATGGAGACACCGCGAGCATATATTTCTTTCGTGTAGAGCTGTGTCGGATTGTCAGTAAGAATAATGCGCATTCGTCTGACTAAAACGTACGGGCTGGTCATACATGATCGCGACCGGTCTACGATCAGACAAAACCGAACCTGGATGTATCCGAACTTTCATTGTCTATGAATAGTGAATAAACATTAAGGATCGTTAGGCCAAAGCCAGAGCGAAGAATACGTACAGAGTTACTCAGAATTTGTTTGTACGCCTTTATCTCAGAGCGATATACCGCTGTATTCTGTGCCAGACCAAACAGAAGTGCATTCAAAACCGATTCTGTGGCAGCACCCGCACTCGTACGCCAGTCAACCTTCTCCCTCTCGCATATGTTGCGTAGCTGATTCTGGATGTCGACCGCTTCGCTCAACGTGCGCTCATTCACAAAATGTTCTTGGCACCACTGGCGGCGCGCGCTCTTCACGGCACCACCCTTGACAAGCTCTTCATATGCGCGAAACGTGTTCAACGCTGTAAGATGATCTCCACTTGCATGACGGAAACGTGCACGGGACTCAGCCGCGGATTCGCGCTGCTCCACAGAATCAAAGAACAGTTTCGCCGACGCAGATAGTACAGAAACGATGCCGATTATCTCGTATGTGCACCCGAACTCCTGTGCGGCAAGTAGTGCACGCGCAAGAGGTGGATCAAGAGGAAATTTGTTCATCATACGGCCAATACGAGTCACCTCTTTCCTCTTGTCCAATGCACCAAGGATGAGAAGAGTAGCATACGCGGCCTTGACTAGACAACAGTAAGTATTACGATGGACACCGTCATCTACACGTCGCAGCTCACCGGTATCGTTGTCCGGCTGATCCATAAACTCGAGTGATTGGATGTCCTGACCGAGACATTTCAATTGTAATACACTAGACACCAGATTGGTGCGCAGAATTTCTGGCAGATATGTATCTTCCATCTTCCGAAAGTTGCTTTCAGTATATAATCGGAAGCACAGCCCAGGACCCTATGCATAAGCTGGTCATAAGCAAGGTAAAACTGCCTAGAAATGAGGACGTACTTCACGGCCCGCTCGACCTGCTCTTTGCATTGCAGAGGACTTGGAAATGTCTTGTGTCATTAGCGAATCCAATCCTAGAACTTTTGCTCAGCATCTAACGCCCCGAAGTCAATATTGACGACTCACCACCACCGGCATACTCGTAGTGGCGCTTTTCATTGTGCTTGCCCGAGTCGATAACATACTGCACCCCAGGTATGGTAATGGACGTTTCAGCAATGTTGGTTGCAAGAATACATTTCCGCGTCCCTTCGGGCGTATGCCGGAACACCTGAGTTTGCATGTTTTGCGGCAGCTGTGCATACATTGGACATGTTAACACCTGCAATAACACTTGAGTTAATGAGCTCGACATCACTGAAATCAGTAGGACATGGCTGATGATGACTTACGCTCATCTGGCCTAGCGGAAGTTGATTGGCATAGGATTTAATCATCTGCTGAACTGTCTCAATATCCTCTTGGCCTGTACAAAGTCAGGTCATGCAATAAAGAGTTATCATAATCTAACAGCTTACCTGGTAGAAATATCAATACATCGCCTGGCTCATGGTCAACATGTATCTGAAAAAACGTCCGGACTGCAGCGTCCGCGTAGTCGGGCTGGCTGTTCAAAGTGTAGAATATCCGAACGGGATGTTGACGACCCTTCACGTAAAGAACCTTGGCGCTATAGACGAAGTTATGAGGTATTGAAAACAATTGAAAGTACTGGTAGAACACACTCGTTGAAAAATCGGCTGAACTTGTCCGCGTCCAGAGTTGCGCTCATGACGACAATTCTTAACCGATATCCCTCGTCCCTGGCCTTCTCCTTCCCTTTCACTGTCGCTAGTGACGTCTCGGGAGTAGCATACCTCTTCTTTCTCTCCTTTTGGATATTCTTGAGATTGGCTAGTAAGATATCCGTGTTGAGGGTGCGTTCGTGAGCTTCATCAATGATGATAACGCTATAACGCGATAGCATAGGATCTGCGAGAAGCTCTCGAGAAAGCATACCATCCGTCAGATACTTTATCTTCGTACTGGGCTCGTGGCGTTCGTTAAAACGCACGGCATAACCAACGCGAGTTCCTAGCACAACTCCCTGCTCTTCTGCGACTCGTGCGGCGAGTGAAGTTGCAGCAACGCGTCGAGGTTGCGTAACGGCGACCTGGCCATCACCACATAGGCCCGCCTCAAGAATGTATTGTGGAACCTCTGAGGAAGAGGTCAGGCAAGAAATAAATAACGTGAAGAAACTTACGAGTAGTTTTTCCAGAACCAGTCTCTCCAACAAGTACAACTGTGTCATTTTCGCGGAATTCTCGAATGAGAGCCTCTTTCCCTGAAGCGTGTGAATACGATGGTTAGCTAGCTTTATCGAACGCGAAAGAGAGATGTGTACTGACCTTTCGTGATAGGCAACTGTCGTCGCTGGTCCTGCAAATCGTGAAACTTCTTCGATGCTTTCGCATGCCCAGCTTTTCCATTGACCTTCTCGCTCGTGGTTGTCGTATGGCCGTTGACTATAAGCCTCTCGCCATGATCTTCATTCTCTTCCATATACACAATCTTCCTTTTCTTGTAAGGACTGGCATCTCCATTAACGCCGTTCGGCTTGGTTTGGTTTGGTGTCTTGCTTGATGAACTGGAGCCATTGACAAATCCATTCAACCGCTTTTTGGGAGTGGAGCTAGCCAACGGAGGTGGTAATTTGCTTGTGCTCGAATTTGTACTGAGGGATGGGGTACCCAAGCCAAAGCCAGCCATTCGTCGAGGCCCGGAATAAGGAGTGGAGAATGCGCCAAACAGGCCGAAGTCAACCAAACGACCTTGAGAAATTCGAGGTAAATTTTGAACTATTTGATTATGTAAAGTGTCATTTCCTTATGCCACTTTCACCTTCGGCCTGCAACTTTGGCTCCAACCATGTTCCCAAATACTCAGTCTCTAGTTTATGGAAATCTGAATATTAGCATCTTGAGCTCTTTCTTATTCTTTTTCTGTTTGCTTCGATTTTATAGTACTGTAAAATTTATGCCGCAAAAGTTCTCTGAACTCGCATATTTCTCCTCGCATGACAGTTCAATTACATTCAAGTATAGGCTTGGATATTAATCGCGCCTAGAGCTATCAGGTCATAAGAAACTCCAAAGCCTTTACGTGTAAAAGCTACAGATGGGTATGAGTCCATCTGATGTATACATATACTCACGTCATGCTTTTCCCTCTTCATTTGCAGTTTCAACTTCTCGGGATGGCCATTTTCCAACTTTATCTATAAATTCTTTAATAATATGTCCACTGCAATTCTCTCTGTGTAAGAACATGCTATATACTCCTTAGGCACTTCATTATGTCCGAGGATCCTGTTGAGTCCAACCCGACTATATTAAATTTCAAGGAAGGAAAACAATGTAAAATTCAGGTGCCTTGCGCCGAAAGCCTGCTGAAGCTTCATATCACATTAATCGCTGTACGGTGAATACTACTGTACAAATGAGTATCTAAGCTGATGCTGTCTTTTCCACAATGTCTTATAAGTATCAAAAACTCTACGAAAACAACAATGCACAAGAATACAATTGGAATGGCTGATCAAACCTCTTCTTCAGATTCAGCCAACAAGAAACCCAACATTCCTCCCGTTAAATTGTTGGAACAGTACCATTCGGCACAGTCGACTCAACAGGAACAGTTTCATGCTTCATGTTTCCGTTTACGACAGGTTGCTCTGAATCAGACGCAATAGTAGTTGACGGAGTCAACGGAGCACTCTCAGCCGCATTGTGCTGGACTTCACTTCCTGCATACTCTTTGGGACGCTTGACGTTCCCGTCCTCGAAGATCCATGGGCCTTTCGGGAGGTGACCAATTACCTGACGGGCTTCGTCATCAAGCGAAGGCTCATCAAAGAAGTCCCAGTCAAGCTCGCCACCATAGGCTCGAGGAATGTTGGATGGTGATATGATGGACGTAAGCTCCTTGCTGCTCGCGCTTTCCGCACCCGCAAGGCTGCCAAGGACGTGAATCTTTTCTCGTGTATTTTCATCAAACCAGCCCTGTATATGAGAGAGCAATTTGTTTTATAAGCGTATATCAGTATCATAAAGAAATGTCTCGCCTTAATCCAACCCCAAACAGTTGAAAAGAATCCCGGCGCATTTACGACGACGACTGTGCCGAGTGTTTCTGGATAGTTAGCATTTGCGAGTTCTGATGCTTCCTGTAAGTGACTGCGCAGAGACCACATCTGGCGTGCAGACACTCCAGCGAGGTCAATGATTGTCGTCACTGCGGCGATCGGGGTTGGTTCTATTGAGTGAGGAAGATAGGTGCATAGCGGTGAAACAAAGCGTATCATTACTTCGTACAAAACGACACTGTATCACAGGTGTCAGAAGTGAAACTAATAACTGTGATATATGCGTGCTGGTTTACGTACATTCGTTCGTAACGTCGCTGTGGCGGTACTGAGGTAATTTCTTCTTGTATCGAATTGGACAGTGCACTCAGTTTGTACACATACAGAGGAAGTCCCTCCTGCAAAACTCGCAGTCGGCGAATATACTAAATATTAAGAAACTGGAATACACACCCTGTCTCGTCGTCCTGTCCATCTAGGATAGTACCGTCGCGAGCTCTCAAATTCGTCTGCAGGGAAATTGGCGAATAAATTATGGACATCGTGTTTCTTCTCCCATGCAATTCTGTCCGAAAATTGTTTCTGGGCTTTGGCCGGGTCAAATCTGCGTGCTCTCAAGAAGCGTCTGTTTGGAGCAAAATATGCTCATCGTTAGATATAACAACGAGCACGAGACACTGTGCACATACAGAAGTGTTGCGTCGTCATGAGACGCCTTTGTCGCCTCTGTCGGGGGTGTGTAAAGACCGGCTTTCTCTAAATTGGCCTTGAACGTAACAAATGCCTTCTCCTGTTCTGGAGTGAGGCGGCCAAGATGACCCTTGAAGCTCCTTTGGATTCCTGAACCTTTGATAGACGAAGAACCAGCCATTATGCAATAAGGATGAAAACTAAAGTCATCCAAAGGCGTGGGCGTAGGAGGGGAAAGGCAGCGTGGCACGCAAGAGAGGCAAGAGGGTGATGCAGCGAGGATATGACAAATTGAACATGGCTATGGTGATGGCACTGGCAGCGCCGATTTCGGCGAGTCGCATTCGTCATGACGCATCACCCCGCATTCGCCGGATCCGCACTCGATCGGCGCTCTGCCATTAGCTCCGTAAGCTTCTTTGTGTAATCATCATTACTTATTCTTTCACTCTCACAAATAACGACAGCCATGGAATGAACGAAGGAAGGAAGGATATACTCATTGAATAATTGTAGTTACACGACCATTAGACGTGTCGAAACCCGCCACCGAACATCGGACCAAAGAAATTCTCTTGAAACATCCGGGAAGCTTCGATCAATTCCCTATCTTCCGCATTCAGAGCATCGAGTCTAAATGCTTTCTCTCCAAAGATGCTACTCTCTGTCTCACAGACAGTGCCATACTCCGGAAGCGTGCCGTTGATGAAGTATTTACGGATTGCTTTGAACGTGCATAAAGAAGCGGCCGAGATCGAACAATGCTACATTTACAAATAAGGTAATATATCAACCGAGTATCAGTATGCGAAACGTAAAACTCACTCCTGAAGAGTTCTGTGTTAGGACGACAGAGTCTTTGAAACTCTTCGACATCTTGTGGGCACTGTATAGAGCATGAGCACCAAGAATTAAACCTCAGGCTGACGGTCTTACTTCCACAGTGGGGTAACATTATCTTAAACGAGAAAGATATTAGAATGAGCAATAAGATTCATAGATGTTACTGGGAATGTTCCCCTTACCCGCGGTATTACTAATAAGTAACAATGGATGGCTTGTCGTCTTGGGCTCAATCGTACCTGGATTTTCATGCGTTTAAATAACGATCCGATTAATGACGATTCATCGCACCATTGAACTGTTCCTTAGCACGTAGTTTCCATGCTCTGAAAGTGAACACTTAATGTATCGTTCAGAATTGTCGTGTACATATCACTCACGAGCAGAAGACACGAGGTGGCCAAGTAAACGCAAAGCTTGTATTCTTAGCCATCTCTTCGTATGCTTTTCGCGTATCTTCCAGGTCCTCGTTACGTTCTATTGCATCTCCACACGAAATTGCATACGTAGTCTCGTATTCTCCTTGGAATCGAATAGGTGTCTCTCCGGGCTTCAAGGGACAGTCACAACGTAGATAACTGTTGTATAGAAATTTTCGTGAGAGCTGGTAAATCTGGGATGTATTTCCCCGTTCCAGAGCAGCTAGTGCATGTGCAAGGGTGGCTCCAGCACTATGCGTTTTATAAAGGACATTGAAAATAGCTTCCCTCACTAGTCCGTGACTGATAACCTCAAAGTCGCTGCCGAGTGGAGAGGATGTATCATCATGGAAAGCCAAGGGAACCCGTTGTAGCTTGTCCAATAGACGATCAATTCGTTCCTGGATCAAGGAGGTAGTGTTCTCATATATGGGACATTTCGAGGGTCCTGCTGTTACACAGGCTTGATAGAAGTCCATGAGTGCAGCGTCAGTGTCTCTGAGATTGTTTGCCCATAGGCCTGTAGACGATAAGCAATGAAGAAAATACTTTGTTTAAAGGGATTGATATACTGACCACTATAGTAATCTTCCGTGTCCACAACACCATCGATGACGACTCGTCCGACTTGGTCCTGAAGTTAATAGGATTAATTAACACATGGGTACAGAAGCAGCTATGAAACCTCAGATACCGGAAACATTGCTGCAAATCTGGATAAACGCAAATGAATATGATTGTCAGTAAACAAAAAATAGATTTGCTCACGTTGCACCAAGAATAGTACCATATCTAAATATATGAGGTCCATATGCATACAAGGTAAATATAACAGAAGGACGTACGAAAATCCCCAATATTGGAGCTTTTCCTGCCCGAATGCATTAACGATGCCAAGCATATCCCGAGCAACGATCGGAGTAGACATCCGCTCTGCGACGAATCGCGCACGGTCGGCTACGAGATTGCTGAGGATACGTGCTCTGGCATATGCTTCTCCCAATGTTGACGCTGAAGCATTGAGGTCCAATGTGAATTGTGAATAATACTTGCCGGCCTCGACTTGATCCTCAAAAACGTTTAATCCTGGAGTTGTGAAGCCAACACCTTGATGACACGTAAAGAACAAATAAATCGGACTACTAGGAACGTTGGACTTATCATTCTTACCTCTTGGATCAAAGCTGACCAGATCAAAGGCATCGAACAGAACCGCTCGCAAAGCCTTCTCGAATAATATCAAAAACCCAATACCGGAGCCTCCTGGACCGCCTAGAATGAAACAAGTGCACATTGTAGCGGATAACTAAATATAGAAAGATGCATAACACACTTACCAGGATTGAAGAGAATCGGTCCGCGGTAGTTCGTATGACCTGGTGGATACCTTGACGGAGACATGATTAGAGCAATTGCAGCTTCCTCTCCAGATGGATCCGAGTATTCTAAAGGTACCTGGCAGATATAAACGAAGAGCGGACGTGTCATGCAAGGAACAGAACAAGCGTTCTTAATAGGGCATCTCACTGTCAGTCTGGCACATCGAAATCCATTATAACAATCTGTCCAATTCAGTGCTTTTGAAGGCGAGTGCTAAAACGGCGTCAGCATCCAACACACGAAGTTGCATGTAATACTGACAGCAGTCCAGTTGAAATTACCAAGGCCGTCGATAGCGACCCCAGCCTTCGGATTGTTGAGGGCGGGTCGAGCGTGTAACAAAAACAACCCAGACAAGTGCCAGTGTTGAAAATAGAGTTGATAAATGGAGACAAGCAGAACAAAAGAGACAGCGAAATGACGAAGATAATTCTTTTGTCTGCACGTCTCATATTGCATATTAGATGCACTAACATTGGTTACTGTAATCGTGCATGGTTTGAGTTCGAGGCGCTTTTCATGCTTTCGACCAGAGGCTTAGAGAACATTGCAGGGTTATAGATGATGGTGGAACTATGGAACGATTTATAGCCCAAAGCAACACCAATTATTCCCAGGAGAGAGCGCCCGAAGACGGCTGCGAGATCGCAGCAAGGACCAAGACCAATTTGAAGCGGCATCGGAGACACAACCACTACATGTCATAAAAGCAAAAGGTGACCTTGAATCCCCTTGAATCCTGGGTGTAGTCGCAGTATAAATAGCACCGTGATAGTCGTAGTTCACCGACAAATCATGTCGATATTAACTCAAAATTTATTATGTAAGTAAACTGGGGTATTTGGAATATTTTTCTTATTTTATTTTATTTTAAACAAGCATTATAACTCTATACTAGCGAAACAAAAATTGGTATGCTGTCAGGTTTCGTGCAATCAGTGTACATGTCCTCTAATTGTACTGCTGGTCCCTAAAAAGCAACCTTTGCTACAGTCTCATAAAACGTCTTGCCCTGAATGTGTGCGACCTCAAGCTCGAGTGCAGTCGGCTGTCGCGACCCGTCAGGGCCAGCCAACGTACCAGCTCCCCATGGAGAACCACCATGTACTTCCGAAATGTTGGTAAGTTGTGCGAACGCGTTCTTATAACCCATAGGGACGAAGATAATGCCGTGGTGTGTCAGAGTTGAGATTGCGTTTGCGGCTGTTGTCTCCTGTCCGCCTCCCGAGCTGGCGGTAGAGACGAAGATGCCAGCGTATTTCCCGTACAATGCACCGCTTGACCAGAGTGGCCCGGTTGCGTCCCAGAACGCCTAAGGACATGCATGATTAGAAAGAGGCTTAGGTGGCATGTACGACGACCGAGTAAATACCTTCCACTGTCCCGGGAAGTTCCCGTATCGTGTCGGGATACCGAGGAGGAATGCATCGTAGTTCCTCAAGTCATCAGGAGCGAGCACTGGATATGACGGCTTGGGCGGCGCTTTTAATAATTTGAGTATATCTTCCGACAATGTCTCCGGTATTCTACAGGAACGATAGTAAGCACTGATCTACAATTAAAGGAAGGTGGATCATACTGTAAGATAGTCACGGTGCCACCAGCCGACTCAACGCCAGCTTTGACGGACTCTGCCACTACGCATGCACACCGAGTTAGCAGGATGACATGCCGAAGACAAGAAGAACCACGAACTTTTGGCGATATGTCCGTACATCGAGTAAATAATAATCGCGACTTTGGGAGCCATCCTTTCTGATTTGTTGTTTTGAGGAGCGGCGGTATTGGCAGGAGCAAAAGAAGACGCAGTGGGAGCGGGAGTTCTATTGGAGGACTTGGATGAAGCATCCGCCGCCTTTATATCCTGCGGCGAGTCATCCGGATCGGAAAACTTCTCCTTCGTTCTCTTTGAAGGGAAACACATCTCAAGGGTACGACGTGGTTGTCGGGCCAATGACACAACAGACGGCGCCGGTTATATGCATTTTGCTTGCAACACTTTACCCTCATATCCCTCATGGAAAGAAAAACCTAGAAATCATCGACCGGGTGCCTGGTGGCGTAGTCCGGGCGGCAACAAATGGCTAGGAGCCATTGCGTAGATGAAGATAATGTGGCGCATTTGGATGCTTTTTCTCGTGAGCTCTGATCGCTTCCGGCGGAGTAGTTTATCCAGGCGAAGTGTGACTCGTTATCGCAGGGTTGAAGGTGAGTTACTTGTCATACTAACCCCTGAAATGCCTAGAAGCTTCACCGATGTCGGGATGCTTATTGAGTGGCATAAAAAGTTTGATAATGGTAGGGTGCAACCTTCTACGGCCAACGGAGACGGACTTATCAATCCGATCGACATTCGGGATCGACGATCAGCGGAATAATTATTCAATTTATTGTATCAATAAATACTCCGCTGTTGCCTTTCACCTGATATCCAGAGAATGGAAACAAAATAAAACATGGTCTAAATTGATAACGATAAAACATAAGAGGAGCTAGTAGTAGTACTATATGTTGCGAAAAGAGGTTATAAGGCTTCTCCAATAGATTACGGATGCTATGATAGTTTAACAACACTCATGAGAGTTTCATACCCTTTATGTCGATATGGCCTTCAAGAAGCGCTCGATAACAGATTTCCCTCGGCGCAGGTTATCCAAGGAAATACGCTCATTATTTAGATGGGCTCGATCCTGCGAGGAAGCAATTAACGTCAGAAAATCCATTTCCTATATCGGAAGACACCATACGGTACTCTGGCCAAGCGGGAGGTGCAACGCTTGGCATTTGAACTCCTTCTCGAGATACGGAACGGAGGGAATAGACTGGAAACGACAATATTTAGTATCCTGAGTGTCTTGGCACATCATTTAGCAAATGAGAACGTACGCCGCCTTCACGGATCCGAAGTGGTGTGACACCCCATTCATCCTTGATTGCCTTCTCCAGCGCTTTGAACCAGTCTCCTTCAACATCGCCAAGCCACCAATCCGTAGCATTGTCGATGTTTACCTGGAATTCTGTATTTCAGTCCTATTATACTATACGCAGTACAAGCGGCACACCTTAATCTTATTGGGTGATTTGACGGCTTCGAATGAACTTAGTAGGTGTTCTCGAAGTAAAGAAGCAATTGTATCCAAGTGCTGATTGGGAACAATGCGCAATGAGATTTTGGCCTTCACCTTCGCAGGAATGACGGTGGGATCTATACAAGGTAAGTATAAATGATTGAAGTAGTCAGGAGGACCGGGTTGGCTCACTTCCGGGACCAGACACCTCCAGACTATGTATGCTTAGCGACGGTTCTCTCCATTTTGCAGTAAACGAAGATGCTGCTTCCCCGGTTACTGTAGAGAGCAGCTTGTAAAGGTCAAACTCCTTTTCGGTCCTTGGCTGGACGGCATCGTCTATCAAGAACTCAGCAAGACGAAAGTTAAATAAACGCTATGCTTACAGAATCCGGGAATAAGAACATGCTGTCCCTCCGAAAGCCTAGACAGGAGTCCGATCATGTCAAACATAGGTTCCCTTACAGCGCCTCCATCCACACCGGAATGAAGGTCAGGTAGTCCACTCGAAATCTGTAGACGAATTAGAAATGCCATCCGAAGGAACAAGCACGAACACACGCACTTCAATGCTGCAATGAACTACACCACGCATGCCGTACGTGATACATGGTCGATCCTCGCTTATCCAAGTCGAATTACTAACAAGTATTGCATCGATACGACCAAACTTCTCCTTGTTTCGCCTCACAGCAGCATCAAATCCAACACTGCCCGCTTCCTCTTCCCCTTCAATGAGGAACACGATATCGCACCCAAGTGCACGATGTGATAATAACTCTGACGCAGCGCATGCAGCCGCAAGAATCGGACCCTTGTTGTCGGTCGCACCACGACCATAATAGTAACCATCTCGACCAGTCAAGATAAATGGGTCAGTGTTCCAACCGTCAGAGGGAGCAGCCATAATATCGTAATGTCCGTAAAAGAGAATGCGGGGTCGATCCTGTTTGCTTTGAGAACCATGGAATGTTGCTAGCACAAGAGGATTGCACCCCTCTTCCGTCGGTAGCTGCATACTTCGGGTAAATATAAACTAAGAATGAATAGAAGTGGCACACTCACTAGAGACGATTCAGCACCGAGCTGCGTGAGACATTTCTTCAGCCAAATTGCCGCCTGACGGCAGTCTTCGCGATGTTTACGCTCGCTGCTAACGCTAGGTATTGAGATAAACTTGGAAAGGGCATGTAACATCGTATCTTTTTGAATAAATCTGATTAGCTACATTTTCAAGTCGCTGATTACCCTACGTTACCTTGCATGCTGAGCCAGCCAATGGAGTTATGCAGGCCATTTTGATTATCTACTGAAATATCTTGTCGCAACTTCGGTCTTTCAATGTGCCAAAGCTAACGCAAGTGAAGTCATTCTATTAGGTCCAACAACTAATCTGCGACTTTGCAAGGGACAAACCTTAATACAATTATCATTTCCACCAGTGACTAGGCGCCAAGAATCACTTTTGACACTGCGGGTGATGACGGACGACAATAAGATCCCATCATGTGCGTGCCAGGATGCAGTACAATCAAAGCTTGCCGACCACCTCTGAATTTGTCCGTTTGCCGAGCAGCTGTATAAGTCCGTGTCGATCATTGATAACGAAAGTATGTCTACACCCTGTGTAATCTCATTCAGTACGAAGCCTTGCATATGGTCTTAAACGCACCTCTTGCGCAATAAGTGTCCTCACAAGTGTCTTCGTACCCAAATCGAAAACCTTGACGTGACCATCCTGGCACCCAGCAAAAACTGTCTCGTACCGGGCTACGAGAGACAAGACAGCTCCAGCATCCGCTTCGAATGTATGAACCAATTCGGGTCCAGAACGGGTGCATTGCCATAGCTGTCATAGAGCGAGTATGAGAAGCGCAAGAGCCACCGAAGGAATAACTAATGCCTACTTTGACAGTCTCATCACCGCTACCGGTGATCAGAAGTACTTGATCCATGACCTTGTCTTCTCTTTCGGCATTACTCTCTAGCGGTGACGGTAACAGAGCCATGGAGTACACATATCCATAATGAGCGGAATCAATCACATTTGAGCTCCGCACTTGGAATACAGCCTTTGGTTTCGGTACGCCCTTATCACACAGCGGAGTTGGTGTTGCCTGTCCACTCGCGATGCCATCTGCGAAGAATTTGTTCCTCTTGGATCCGGGACGGATATCGGACTCCCGTAAAATTAAGGGGCCATTGAAACCATCAGGGCCATCAGAACACGGGCACGCCGATTGTTCAGTCGCAAGGGAGGTGAAGTCAAACCATTGTAAAGAAGTGTTTTGGCAACCAAAGTAGACTGTCTGCAAGCTCGGCGCATAACAAAGGCAGAAAATGTCGCCCGAATCCGACTCCAGGTACGGGTTCAATATGTACAACGGTGCCAACTGTGACGTACACCAGACCTATGAGAAAGAAAGGTTGTTATTAGATGCAGTTGCCAATACTAGAATACGCCAGCGCAGCGCACTCTGACGGTACTGTCACCTAAAAGGGGAAAAGGTGGATATCGATGAGCTCTAATTCTAGTTCAAGACTGAGTGGATGTGCTCCTACCCGACGAGCTAATTAACCATCCCTTGTCCTTTGCGAGTTCCAGAGCCAGTACGCTACCGGTATGACCACGTAAAGTCGTCTTCATAGCTAGTGTTCGTCTGTCCCACACCTTCACGTCTCATCATTCGTACGCATTAAACTTAATGACCAGGACACCAACTCACGTATATATCATAGCCCTGGCTCCCGCTGAAGAAGTAATTCTCGTCTGCTGTGACGCTTAGCACAGAACTCGTCTCGGACCGGAGCGTATGCATAAGTGCTGGAATTAGAGCTTCCCGAGGCAGGGCAAGACTGAGTGACGCTGATGTTGCAGTGGATGAGGGAGAGGCAGGGAGGGATACGAGAGTCAACGCATGCTCAGCCAGTACGCAAGGCATAGGTGCGTACGATCTGGAGCCGACGTTGGTGAAGATTGCTGCCCGTCGGGTACTTGTATTTGCTGCTGCATGGTTAGTGCCTTTATACGTAATTAAAGCGAAGATCGCTGGATGTAGAAATGAATGGAAGTGATAGATGCGAAAATAGCGAGGGCTGCAAAGTCGGGAAAGTGCCAGCAGTCAACAGTAATTATTACCAGGGACGATGGCAGTGAGCAGGACAGAGCGTCCGTTGCCCACCCAGATGAGAGCCAGACGCGCTCACAGCTTCGCGTTCATTGCTGCAAATGACGCGATTTGATCGACGCTTCCCTTCAATCGGCATGTGCCGACCTCGTCGATCGCCCGTCACAAATTTCCTTTCTCAAATTCTCTCAGTCAGAATTTCTGCACTCAACAGTGATTTGTCTATCCGCCACTTGTCCGCCGTTGCGTCAGTATGTCACTGTCAACAAAGGCACAGAAGGCCAAAGAGAAGGTGCGACCAGCCCTAACTGTACATGTCCATCGACGCCTTTACTTGACCTATTGAGCAGGGCAACGCAGCCTTCAAGGCTGGGAACTTTCCAGAAGCCGTTGGCCACTATACTGAAGCTATGGTTGCTGATGGATCAGACCCGACATTCCCTTTGAATCGAGCCGCTGCGTATCTCAAGCTAGGCAAGTACGTGTCCGCATCATCGGGACGAGTCACAATTATAAACGCCCTGTCATCAATATAGACATGTTGATGCCGAACGGGACTGCACGACAGTTTTAAGACTAAGTCCTGGGCATGTCAAAGCATTATACAGACGCGCACAGTCTCGAATTGAGCTCCACAACTTGAATGAAGCTAAGATCGGTGGGTTCCATACCGTGCGATTCGGCTATGTTCGATCAAGTTGTAATGACTAACCTTCGATCCTAGACCTACTTGAAGCACTGAAGAGAGAACCAGGTAATTCCGCTGTAGAAGGTGAACTGCAGCGAGTAGACAACCTTCTGTCAAAACCGTCAACTGCAAGAACTGCACCACTGGTACGCACAAAAGACTGTTCCATTAGGGCCTTGTTTAATCATTAACCGTACAGGATGTAAATCAGAATGCACATCCACAACGTCGCAGAATACCTATAGAAATAGTTGAAGCAGATTCGTCACCGCTTTCATCTGCTCGATCGACGGATCTTCTGACACCCGTCTCTTCTCGTCAACTTCATCCGAAGCCCGAAGATGCGTTACCTACTCCACTACCCTCACCCTCTCAGGCCCCGTCGCGCACACTAGATCCTGCTCCCAAAGCGACGAAGTCACAGTCACCAGCAAAGCCAACCAGTACCAGAGGCGGCATCTTCCGCGCTTCAGGAAAACACACGCTGTTCCGTACGCCAGAACCATCAAGTCCATCTCCAAAATCAACCACACTTCCACCAAAACCTACTACAATCACAAAAGAAGATGTCGTACTTCAGCCGGCCCCACTCTCACTGTTTGAATTTTCTCGTGCTTGGGAACTAGCGTCACCTACTGAACGATGGGATCTCCTATGTGTAAGGCCTCGTTTCTTCCGAAGTAATCTTCTCCTAATGGTTTCAAAAAACAGAAAATTCCTCCACCGTCTCTCCCAACGCTGTTCAAAACCTCACTCGAAGCGCCATTACTCGTTCAAATTCTCGAAGTTTGTTCTCTCGCTGTGGACTCTACAGGGGACTCTACAATTAAAGCCCGTGTACGCGAGTATTTACACTGGTTCCAGCGAGTGCCACGATTCTCGACTGTCGTACTGTTTTTGAGCAAGAAAGAGAAGGAATTGGGAAGATCCTTGGCGGATGCTATTGCGTTCCCGGATTGGAAGATGTGATGTTTGATGGTAGAGAAGCTGTCTGCTTGGTGTTTTGCTCGGACAATTGCATTGTCTCTCAGCCTGTTGTTATCTATAGAAACTATAGGCACGTTTATGTGAGGCACTCCACCAACAGATCTTGCATGATGCTCACCATATCTGCCAGGAGTACCTCTTAAGGTGGGACTCCAGCATCTTGAGTAGGTGTTAAGCTTAGCCAAGTCTTATTTTGGTAGCATGTGCTAGATTTTATTATGTTCATTACCATGTTAATGTAAATCCTTGTGTTCACACACTTTGTACAGTAGCCAAGCTGTACCTAAAAATAAGGGTGATCTGCAAGTGTATAGTTCACTCATTGTTTGCTGTAAGTCTCAGCCACAATTGTCAATAGATGTTTCTCCTACTTATTCAGCATGCTTCAATACACTTTTCCAGGAAGTGTCCGTTTTATAATTCGAATCCAAGAAATTGCAACGATAACAATTTAACAATTTCCGGAACTTTGGCTGAAGCGACTTCCCTTCACCGGTTATCTTGTTCTTTACTCCTTTTACAGATACTATGTCACCTCTGTACTTGTACGCAGCGAATACCTTTGGGGACTTAGGACGAGGCACGGGTAAGTGCAGTAGTAAAACATGACGTGGTACTTTTTCATTACAATGTCTTACACACCTTCTAATACACACCATTTAATAGTGATCCTCTTTACCAGATGCCTGGTATGAGACGGGAAGGAACCCTCTTCTTGTATGCTATATATTCAGGACCGAGGTTTCTGTCTGACTCAATAAGTCTCTCCTATAAATCGTCGATTACTCTGCGTCAATTTCGTAGCTCCCAGAGCAATGAATGTGAGACACATACTTCAATCGGGATTTTAATCGCAAACACGACGGCGCCAAAAGCAAAACAACACAACGGCATGTAATTCTAAAACGTTACTGAGAGTCCAAGCAGCGTAGACAAAATAGATCTGTTACCGATGTTCACCGAGAAATATTAGCTATGTAAGTGAAATAACAAAATAACAAAGGCGCAACTCACGTATATATGGGGTGTCGCACAACACTATAGAGTCCACTGGTGGCGAGGATTCGAGAATTTTCTCTCACCTAAATTAAAAGGATCGTTAGTATTGTCTTTATATGCTTATTCGTATGACCTACCCCGATGCAGCCGAAGGAATGACTTAGCAGATCACTACTACCTTAATGGCCTTATACGAGATAGGCAGACAGACGCATGCTGCCAACCGTATCAGATAATGGTCTCTTTCTTGAGTCCGAAGTCCGGAAGAGCGAAACGTGCGATAAATTCAGGTTGTACACTTTTATTCGACGGGATGGCCACAAGGTATGCTGATATGGGTAAAAAGAGATTGCGGAGCCGTGCAAAATTGTGAGGAAGTTACCCACGCGAGTCGAGAAATTCGTTTTGATCGGACCTCCTTTGACTTTAGCAGTATCGGACACCTTGTTTATGCCGCGTATCAATGCGACGGAGTATAGGAAGAGTGACGATGTAATGTTGCTTTCAGTAGCAAGGTCAGAAGCAGGCCCAGGGACATGTATACCAGCAATGTACATAGTGTCACTTCGAGGAAGGTATTGACCAGAGAAACGAAGATGGGACGGTAGGAGTGACTCAGGATGTCTTCATCATAGACTTCCTGATATTCGATTTTTTAGTTTCTTTGGTGCTTATGGAGAATGGTGGCACGCCCCAGTTTAGACAAAACATCGGCGATTCTCACGGCTGAAAATTGAAGTCAGTCATTTGGCGATGGAGGCCGCCTTGAAACTTGATAGGCGCAAAGAGCTAGCGGAGTTGGGCAAAGCAAGCGGTGGTGTTATCCCTGGTGGATCGAGTAAGTCCGGATGGAGCGCTGTAAATGGCACCTACATAATCAGAATGCTCTCAACTCTGAGTTGAGAGTATCCAACAAAGGCTCGCCATGCATATGCACTTCAGGCTCTACTCCGGCGTGATATATGCAATTCATCTAGATGCAGGAAACGTCTGCTTGATAACTTCGATCCGACCTTGTGATTTGTTCTTCGAATGCACAGCGATCCAACATACTCGTGGAGATGAATAACTTTATATTTCCTTTCAAACCGGTACACAAATCGCATATTCTGTATATGGCATGGCTTTCTGCACGTTAATCTTATTTCACAGGGGTACAATATCGTTGTTGGTTTAATATGATGACGGGTGTCTCAACAACGTCTATTGCAACATTAGCAATCAATATTGACGGGTAGAGACAAGCCGATTACTCACTCCGCCGTCAATTAGGACAGTCTCTCCGTTGACATACCAGTTAGCAACAAGGAAAAGTGCAAGTGTTCCCATATCACGGTTCGTCCCACCCATCACAGGGACTCCCGTCCCAGGCGCTTGACGAGTCGGTATATCAAAGATAGGCAGCTTATCTGCAGGGATATTCGCAGTCTCATTTGGATCAATATGCGAAATTCCCGCTGCGTCAATAGTACCAGGGGCAGTCATATCCGTGATAAACCAACCCGGTGCGATTCCATTCACTCGAATTTCCAAAGGAAGTAAATCATGCGCGAGGGTACTCGTAAAATGTCCAATAGCACTCTTGCTCATTGCGTAAGGGACGGATAAGCCGGCCGTAGAGAGGTCCTTCGTCCAGCCATTCATGCTGGACGTCATGATGATTTGAGGTGCGAACTTCTTCCCGCCTGGGCTAGTTTTCCATGCTTCGAGAAGAGGGAGGAAAGCTGCGGAAATCCAGTAGGCTGAAAACGCGTTTGTGCGTAGAGTGTTGTCGAATTGGTCTGGAGTAACTTCCCAGTAACGGTTGAGATATTCGGCTGCTGACGTTGGCTTCGAGGCTGGCTCGAGAGAGGAGTTTGGGGCTGAGTCGGCGGGTGGACGAGAAAGTCTGCCTTCGAGGATCCTGAAATATATGGTATTCAATATTGAATGGTAAACGAACGTCATGGATACTCGTACCCAGCGTTATTGAAGAGGACAGTAACATGAGACTCTCGTCTGCCTACCTCATCTGCCAAACGCTTTGCTTCTTCCTACAATACGGATATATGTGCATGCGTCGAGATTACATGTGATTAAAAAAAAGTGTGAAGATACCTTAAGTCGTATGTCACCTTGCAGCCCGACAAGCTTGCCTCTTCCAGACTGTCCTTGCACGGTATCATTATAGACCTTAGATATTCTACAGCGTAATCGCAATGAACACTCATGTATACCTGGAATTAAATTCTTCCACTCACGCGTCGAGCTGCTCCTGCTTAGGGCCAATGATATAAACTGTGGCTCCATTTGCCATCAGCGTCGTGCTTATCATGAGACCTATTCCCTAATCCACAAATAGTTATTCATAGTTTACTGCGTGATATAACATGCCAGTGAGAAACCACTCACCGTTCCACCACCAGTGATAACAGCAACGACACCCCGAAGGTCGAAGATGTTGCTCGCAGTAAGTTTATCGAGAATTGCGTTTGGAGTAGACATGGCTAAAACAAAGAAAGGACTTTGAGCTGCTTTGCAGAAATCCGGTTTACCCTTTATAATACAGCTGTCTGAGAAAATTGCTGAGGCAAGCAACTGACGTCAGAGAAGAAGCGCCTGCTTCTATGAATTTAGTCTGGTCAGAACTTCATCCGGGACCGACTGAGTCACATAATCAAGAGAAACAATTGTACGATGCTTGACTGAGAGGATGTATCAGCAACAACTACAGCTCTTAGTGGGTCAGAGTTGGTGTGAAGGTCTTTCGACAATAGGGTAGCATCAATACTCAGCATCCACCGTCAGATAGTTCCTTGCAGAGCTATTCAGCAATATGATAAGCAAAAATTTAGTGAGGGAAATTGTAAAATGAGAACACGGAATACTTATCCTGAACTTACTCCAGATCCAGGATATGGCAGTCAGGGAAGAATGAATGCGTGTATATGACAATTTCCTCAGTCCCATCAAGTCACGTGCCTATAGTCTGACAAATTTGCCCGAAGTGCAGGCTTCTCAAAAGGATTGGTATACTTAGCAACTTCAAAGTGCTGTTGCACTACTTTATTTTGCGTATTATTGAAGTTGCTAATCATCCAGAAACTGAGGTAAATGGCTGTGAAGTGTTGATCGATTCTGTCGCCTGCATCATACAAATGTAAATGAAACTGTATAGACACACAAATGGTACACAAGCTTCTCTATTACCACTTTGAGGAGCAATTACCAGGCTTTCTCTTACAAGTTGAGAGTTTACTGGACAAGTGCTCAATATGAAGACGGATGCCTCAACAGAGTCTAAGATAATAGTCAGAATGCAATTCGCGCAAAGAACATGGAATGAACACTTACGCCTCCATCAATCAAGACAGTCTCTCCATTTACAAACCAGTTAGCGACAAGGAAAAGCGCAAGCGTTCCCATGTCGCGGTTCGTGCCGCCTAGCAAAGGAACTCCGGTTCCCGGAGCTTGACGCGTCGGAATATCAAACGGAGGAAGCTTGTCCGCTGGGATCGTCACTGTCTCGTTCGCATCAAGATGTGAGATTCCCGCCGCATCCATCGTGCCGGGAGCAGTCATATCTGTAATGAAATAACCGGGTGCAATCGCATTCACGCGAATGCCGAGTGGAAGGAGGTCGTGAGCGAGAATAGTTGTGAAGTGGCCGACTGCTGCTTTGCTCATCATGTACGGAACACTGAAACCTGAAGTGGCAGGATCCTTCGTCCAGGCGTTCATGCTGGCAGTCATGACTATCTGAGGTGCAAATTTCTTTCCACCTGAGCTATTCTTCCATGCCTCTAGGAGTGGAAGGAACGCTGCAGAGAACCAGTACGCGCCAACTGCGTTTGTACGCAGAGAATTATCGAACTGATCAGGAGTAACAGCCCAATAACGATTGAAATATTCGGTTGCTGAAGTAGACCTCGAAGCAGGGTCGAGAGATGAGTTAGGCGCCAAATCGGCAGGAGGAAGGGTAAGTCCACCGTCAAAAATTCTTATGAACCGCTGTCAGTATATGTCTGAAGGAGAAGTAAAGTGTGTACCCAGCGTTATTGAAGAGAACAGTGACATGGCCTTCGCGTTGACCTATTTCCGTCGCCAAACGCTTTGCTTCTTCCTGCAAGGACTGCATGAGGAGGATCACGTAAAGACACGATTTGGTGTAGACTACCTTGACTCTAATGTCGCCTTGCAATCCAACAAGCTTCCCTTTCCTGTCGCGGCTTAGCCCAGCTTCATTGTAGCTCTTAGCTATCCTATGATTGAAATGAGTATCAAGCTATTCGTATAAACGAGGTATAGCCATTCACTTGTCGAGTTGCACCTGATCAGGACCGATGATGTAGACGGTTGCTCCATTTGCCATCAACGTTGTGCTTATCATCAGGCCAATGCCCTCAACAAGAAAAATAATATCAATTAGTGCATAACACCTTGGGCAGAGAATGCTTACGGTTCCACCTCCAGTGATGACAGCGACAACATCCCGAAGATCAAAGATATTTTTTGCTGTGAGCCTCTCGAGGACGGCGTCTGGTGTTGTAGTCATGGTAGTGACGGAATGGAGGACACAATGATAGGGAGCCTTGTTATATGAATGGTCCAACAAAAGAAGACCGCCAGTACGTCAGAGACATCCGCCGATTCAACAAGCCATGTAATGGAAGTAATTTACTTCCGTCAATATACATATACAGGATCGGTTCATCGATAAAGAATACGCGAAGAAGGCCTCGTGTTGCAGCCTTAGAAGCCTTTACGGGTCCAAGGATACATGACTTTTAAATAATAGTTTCACAAGCGGGATCAATCATGTGGCGTAGTCTTGTCAGGCAGATGACCTCAACAAATGAAGGATGTGGGTGAAACAATAACCCCGAGCAACTTTTTGTTGTGTTGCTACCTCTAGTGAATAATAGGGTAAAAGAAGAGCATTTCCGTCGTTCAAAATCACTCTCTGGCAAATCACGTACTCACCGGCCCTAAACACCATTGTAAGCGCGCATCGTCTTTACGCGTCTGCACCAAATCACCTTGCCTTGTTGTTCTATGCCAAGGCTCACTGCGTAATATGCCTGCCATTTCCCGCGGAAGCGGTACGCGATCTCGAAGACGTCAGCCTTCGGAAGATAACATAGAAGACGGAGATCCCACCCAACGCTCGCGGACTGAGGACGTTGAAGACGCCGAAGATGCACGACCTACGCGTGCGTCGAGAACGGGCTCAAAGGCATCCAAGTCCGACAGGACAAGGGGAGGAAGGACGAAGAGCAACCGTTCCAAAGACGGAAATGATGATGCATCCGACGATGAGGATCAAAAGCCTGAGTTGGGTCTGGGTATTGACATCAACAACTTCCAAGACCAGCCGCTTTCCAAGGCAGATGCGCGGAAGGTAGCCGCCCTTGCGCAAGACTGGGAACAAATAAAAAGAAATATGAGATCTGCTACCCTTCCTCTCGTCGAATCAGTTGCTGTAGCTATGGCAGAAGCAGGCGAAAACAAAGATGGAGAAGAGGTCAGATTTACTCGCTGATAGCTTTACTGCTACTGTTTATGCTCATAATCCCTTTATGCAGGCTCTTAAAGAACTAGAAGACACCGAGACGCTCATGCGAGAGCTCCTCGACCTGCAGGCGGAGCTTTTAGCCCACGAAGATACGCTGAATACACTCTCGAACAGCATTGCTCGCGGCGAGGCAATTGTGTGTCATAATTTCCTACATTGCCTTACAGCTGTGAGCCTGAACTAATCTGGATTTTATATTTTCAGGATAATATACAGCAACGGTACACAGATGGTGTTGATAACGCAAAGGAGTCATGGCAGAACAGAACGACAAGACAGAAATATGCGAGAGACGAAGATTACATCAGATTCAAGTCAAGTATCTTCGTGAGTCGCAGTACCCGTCCTCCATCATCCTGGCTTACTTTCCATTGTTCGTTGCGCGTCAAATGTATATTATAACTGACTTTGTCAATTGCAGGAGGTTCAACATCCCGATCAGGGCATGCCCCCTTTGACCGACTTCATTCCAAGCGGTGCGTTTAACATGACACAAATTGCCACATGTTGTACCTCCAACTAAAGTTGACGCGAATTAGAGGAGGGTGATGAGTCTGACGATGATGACGTCGCCGTCGGTGGTGTCTCGCAAGTGTATACCTGCCCACTAAGTCTAAGGGTCTTGGAAAACCCTATGTCCTCGTATGCTTCTTTGCTCCCATTACATTGATCGTCTATGTCACTGACTTGCTCAACTTTTCCGTATTTGTAGGAAAATATGCAAGCATAGTTTCTCCAAGGATTCAATTGTGGAATACTACAGTTCAAACCGGTCGTTAAAGAAGAAATGCCCTGCAGCTGGTTGTAGCGAGCTGCAAGGGTTGTCTGATTTTGTGGTAAGTTTAATTCTCTTTTTATTTTTATGATATTTGTTGCGATGCTCCATGTGCCCTTATGATTGATATTGCGGTTGATTGCTGATAACTGTGTATTCAACGCCAGCCTAATCTTGACCTTGAGCGGAAGGTCAAGGCACACGTCCGAAGAGAACAGCGACGACAAGCGGAGGCAGATAGCGAGGAAGAGCAAGTGGAGGAAATTATCGACTGAGCATACAGTCGTGATTAGCTCTTATTGCTGCATGGTCCCTTTCTGTCCAACTTTTTTGCGCATTATCGTAGCATGTACTTTCCAAGAGGTCCAGAGTGGGACTCCTTAATATAATCTTAAGGAAATGATAGTAATAAACAATAAAATTTGTTATTCTATCTCAAATTACTTGCTATTAGTCGAGATAGTGGGACTGACACCAACACAATTGTATAAAAATTATTTTTAGTGGGACTTGGAAGGTTCTGTCGGAGTCTGAATATAAGAACGCGGTCTCCTCAGGCATCACGTGCATCGCGACTTCAAACTTCGATGGCATGGCCAAGTCGTAACTCTACTCTGCACTGATGGCATGGCGAGCGTCACTCTGGTTCCGTCTCTAAAGGGTGCTGGCCCTTCCGCACCGCCAGTTACACCAGCCAGTCCTGCATTGAACTCAATTAGGTCCCGTTCGAATTCCCCAGTTTCCCCTCTTACTTCGACGGACCATGTTACTTATGGGTCTACGCGGAAAGATGCATGCGAGCGGAACACCCGCGATGTACCAATAGGAGACGACTCCAATCGATTAGCAGACGATCTTCAGAGTGATCAGACTCAAAAAGGAGAAAAGAGGCGGATGCTAAAACTCCTGAGTAGTCATTATTCTCCGTATTTACTGCTGGAAAACTCCGGCAGTGTTGCCCGAGATCACCTTGCGTCAGAACGCACGTTTCTTGCGTACGTGCGAACGAGCCTTGCTATTGCTTCGGCGGGTGTAGGTAAGTAGTCTGGACGCCCGTTGAGTAGAACTTGACGTGAAGAGACTAATCTATACCTGCAGCTCTCGTTCAACTATTTTCTGTCTCTTCATCATCGAGGTCATCGGACCGAATTAAGGAAAATTTACTGCGATTTGCCCGTCCCTTAGGTGCAACTATAGTCATGATCGGTATTATTGTGTTACTCATCGGTGCGTATTTCTGTCCCTTTCCGAATCCGCTTTACGAAAAACAGCCGAATAAACGTCAACGTGAAAGGTCTCTTTCGTTACTTCCGCATCCAAGCAGCACTCATTTCTGGCAAATTCCCTCCCGCACGCTTAACTATCGTGTTTATGTCCTCTGCAATTGTTTGTCTTGTTATCATCGTGTTTAGCATTTTAGTACAAGCCGCCCGTTAAAAGTCATTGTGGACAGCGGTTTTCAATACCAACCGATGCCATTATGAGGTGCTTATGCTTGACGTATGGCGTGTGTCAGAGGTCGGGTGTGGCGCCTGGATTCTTAAAGACAACGAAAAAGATCCCGCTTTTAACTTTATGGAAAAACTGTCTCCCATCCCTGGCCGCGAACCAGATGAACAGTATTGTAAGTGTATTACCGATACTTTACCTGACTGTGGTCCCGCATGATGGGACGTCCTAGATACAGAGAGTGCCGGCATCAACGCCCATACGCAATTTTCGTTTCTGATGCTAATGCACAATTACGCTTCTTTCTGGGCCCAGTGATTCTCAACGCGGACGACTCGTTTGCATGCTGTATGCGTCGCAACTGTATCTGAAAGCCTAGCGCTGCATGACTCGTACTGGAACAACGAAGCAACATCCGACGATCTTGCAGATGTGTCTGGACGTCGCTTTTCTCTGTGTAATTCTAATAGTCGCAGTTGACAAGACTTGCTCGTGCCTGTAGTCTGACTTGGCGTACCTTGTTGATCCGAAATCTCGCAATTACCACGTTAAAGATAGAACGAAGACATGCTCGAGGATCTGCGTATATGCGAATCCTGTCGCTGGCGATCATCTTAGAGTCATGGGACCAACGCTTATTCGCATGAAAATCAGGAGGCCCGGTCTCGAACATGATACTTCAGTTCCTTATCCCTCTAAGTGTCACTCATCTTGTTCTTTTGGCTCCGTACGAAGCACAAAGATGCTGCCTCCTGGACGGCAGGGCCTTGCGTTTTCAACGGATTTGTGCTAAGCAGCCCTCACTGCCGCCTTCCTAATATCGTTTGCCGTGCGACACATTCGGCACTATGAGGGGAAGCTGAGGTACTTATCCATGTGTGCTACGTGATGCAAATCATCTTTAGCCTATGGTTGGTTTTCACACTCACTAGATTCAGAAAATACACATCCTAATGCCTCTTTTGTTACATGTATCAGCAACTAACTGTCAGCTAGCTGTACGATAACCATCCTACACTTTCAACGACTGGCACTTGAAGACAAGGAACCTTGTTTTTTGGAATAGTCTACTTTCGACCCCGCACATTCTTGGTCCGCGGACCCGACCATGGTTTAGTGCAGTTTACCGCAGGAGGCGGATCAAGCAGACCAGGTTGCCTGTACATAGCCTGCCATTCAATCATCTTCCGCTTTGGTCAGTAGATGTGAACGCAATTCGTCCTGAAATGGTTGATGAGTTTTAACAATTGCCACTTACTTCAGGTATAAAAGCACGACCAGTTAACTGCTAATTCTTCAGCTTCAGAGTCATACTCCAGAGCTACTAAGAGTCGTTCTTACTCTCGCTACCAGTACATTAAGATGTCTCCGGCAAATCTCAACTTCACCTCTCTTGCTGCTAACGCTGTTATTCCGAGCAGCGGCAACAACTACGTTGTTGAGAACCTTGCATTCGCTCACGTCCTCGACAACTCGAACTCATTGCCCGTTGACGGTAATCCCGTTCTTGCTTGGTCGCAGAACAGTCCCCAGACTTCGAACCAAGTCGTAAGTTTTCTTTTTCTACAGCTTTTATTTAAAAAATTCAGTAATTAATGGGGTAATTTCTAGTGGACCTACCTTACCTATCCGTCGAGCAGCGGAGACAGTGTGTTTACCCTCCAGGCGCTGTCCACTGTTCAGAGCGGAAATTCTGTCGATGTAATCGGCGGTCGAGGAGGCTACTTGCGTCTTGACCCATCCGTGAGCTATCCGATTTATCTCCCCGATTCTTTAAGAACATAGCTGACTTATTCGCTTTAGACGAACAAGGTTGTACACGGAGGCCAGCCGCAAGCTTGGAAGCTCGTCGAGATAGCGCCGACTATCTACAAGTAAGTCAAAGCCGGTCATGCCTGTGCATTATTGGGTGTCCTGATGACATTGCATATAGGATTTCTCCTTTCGAAGACATCATGTCTAACAGTGGAAAGCTTGTCGCGACCGACATCAACCCAGTGAGTCTTGCACCATCGAAAATTGTTCAATAATTAATTACGAGAAAAAAATTTGCAGACGACTCAGAGCATCTCACAGAACCAGTTGGTTATTCAACAAGATGTTTCGTCCCTCCAGCAGCTCTGGACCTTCAACTAAGCGGTGCAAAATACTTGTAACTGCTAGCAGGTAAAGGGGAGGATGTTTATCTGGGTATAGAGTCGAGTATATTGTCGGTCGTTACTATTTGCTTGGAATTTTTTTGTTCCCTATTCGATCTGCAGAGTATTATTGACGTTGCTGTGCTTCTTATAAGTCTTTTCAACGTGGACTGTTAAATTTGACAGTAGAACACAAAACCCAATAATCGAAACAGCTCAAAATCTTCGAAATGAACCAGGGAATTAAACTAGAGATTTCATTAACTATGAATATATTCAAGAGCAAAAAGATTGAAATATTACCCCTGAGGTCCAACAGGACAAGCCTTTCATTTGACTGGTGTGGTACTCCAGCATTTGGAACTCAGATTTAGAATCCGTTCCAGACGCGTTATGGTGTCAAGATCACGTGAAACCAGTCCTGTCCACGCCCAGTTAAACCAAACTCCGGAAATGCATATATGGTTCAAAGCTTTCCCGGATTTTCTGTACTCAGCACCATGCGAAGAAGGAGATCTCATATTCCTAATCCAAGTAATTGTATTGCAGAGAACCCTGGAACTCAGCCAAGCCGTGAGGTATGCTTGTATGCTTGGCTAGCATCAAGCATGTGCAATGTTCTCATCTGTGGATGGAAAAGCACTTCGGGCGGGATTGGCTCTCGGAGAACGCCGTTCCTCGTTCATCCGCTTCATTAGTGTTTGGGGTTAACTCGTAAATAAGCAAGACAGCCGTCTACATCCGAAGGCCCTCCCTACTTTGCCTTGCGACGCTTTGCTGTATCCATCTTGTTGGTGCACTATGCGACTCCAGTTTTGGACCTTTTGCGTCGGCACCGAAGTGCATTTCTTCCAATCCAGCTACGTAATGCCGTTATTGCAAAGCGGCGAGTCCAGAAATCTTTCAGCACTATCCCCACCAGCTCCCACCCTTCATTTCGAAGCCTTCTAGTCCATGCCGTGTAAACTAAAGTGGATTTTTCCGGTGGCCCGCCAGTCCAATTTTCATACGCGACCAGCGAACATAATGCGTCTCGCGTAACTCCACGCTTTTAATATTGCGAGACCTGTTCTACTGTACAGAAGTTTCTTCGCTTGAACTTTATAACTTCCTATCTACGCTTAATGCTTGGTTGACCATTTCTGTCATGCTTCGAACTCTCGCTGCGGTGCTAATAATCCTCGAGTCAACCCCACTTTCACCCATCACTTCGCATTCACCACGGTATTCCGAACCATCACATCTTGACCAATGAAAATAATTGGATGCATACAAACGAGGCTAGCATCAGCATCTAGAATCTAGAACAAGCTGTCTCTGGGTTATAATTTAATACACACTCCCACCACAAGCCTGGTCATGAGTTCACATTGCCCACACGATGATGCCATCCAGAAAAAATTATGTCTCATTCTCCATACTCGTCATACCTACCGACAGACTCACGAATGCAAGACATCCATAATTTCATTATCAGCTCGTCTGAAAGTAGTGGACAATGCCGATTTTGCCTGTCTTTAATTTCAATTTAATGTTTATAATTAATAAACGTTTATCCAGCCATGCGGTGATTAACTTTCACCACACCAAATACACGCCCCTTCACATAAAGATTACATGAATAGCTTCCGTCTAGACTTAGGTGAAAATTTATTGAATTAGGTGCCATGATGGAAGCGTACCTGATTGGCGTGTGGGGAGAAATGTAAAAACTCTATACGCGGATGATCGGTTTGCTGCGCGGCTTGTGGAGATCTGCTGCTAAGCGTTGAAAAAGAAAATATCGCTAAGTAATCCTGTGAGACAAAATGCTGAGCCATGAATTTGCTTTCTCATCAACTGCTGAATGATGTTTGTGCATGCTCGCCAGATGCCACAACGTATGCATGCAAGTTGACTGAATCAGGCTGTTGCAAGCACAATCTTTAAGCACTTTTCATTCGTAATTCTAATATATTAAATGCTATGCTGTTTATTAATTCGGAATGAGAGGGGATGGTGATGACGATGACTGATGCAATGCAAGGAAGATGAAAAATGCGAATGCCTACGTATCATACTCGTGACGTTATTGATCGTTGCAGTGGTGCAAAAGATGGTAAAAGAAAGTGAGGAAGAATACAAGTGAACAACGAAAATTTCCTGAGATTTTGACGCCATTTTTTGTCGGATGCAGCATAGGGATGCGAATAAACGACACAAACAGGATAGGGTGGAAAGGGAGTAGGACGAGGAAGATACCACCATGACAGGGAAGCAGCAGACAGAGAGTAATAAGGTGCTAGCGGAAGCGTAGACGGAAGCTGAGCCTGTACACCGTGAGTACGGTATATTTTTGTCATGGGAAACACAACAAATTGAATCTCCGTTTTTGGGTGTAGCAATGGCGTATGGTCTGGGTGGACTGGGTCGTGGCGTAGATGCAACAGACAGGCGAGCACGAATAAACGTGGCACCTGATAGTCGTCGACACCGGGGTTGGACGTATCGGAATTTGTGATCCAACGAACAGCAAAGACCAAAACGAGAAAAAGATGTGAGAATAGAAGTGGGAAAAGGAGTACCTCTACAAAGAGAATTATTTTTATGCGCGGAGTTCCGAAAGCGAAATATGTAACATGATCCTCGTAAGACCGTGGCGTGAAGTTGCTAGCAAAGATGCGGAGACGAGGACTGAATTTTGTTATGCCCAGTAAAGAAATGCCGAATTGAATAAGATGGGGGAAATGCACAAGGAGGATGCAGAATTGAATAGAACACATCGTGGCGACGAGGAGCATATGACCCAAGAAGCAGACAAAATCACGAGTCTCGTGTAACAAGCACATTGAGCACTTGTCAATGGTCGGCTAAGCGACCTTTTTTGAATTGGTAAATGGCACCAGATTTACTAATTTTGATGAGAAGAATCCGCGAACCACCAATGGAGTCCTAGCGTGGGCTTGCCCTTGCCGCACTGGCTGGGTCCTGGACCTCCTCACCAGTGCGTCGTGCGGGAGCAGGAGTGCGACCTCGTCCCCGTCGGTAGCCACCGGCACATCCAGTCGTTGCTTGCTTCGTCTCGGAGCTAGCACGTCGGGATGCGCGTCCTCGCGTCACCATTGCAATCGCACTTGCCTCGGGATTCATCTCGGTTGGACTGGCACGACGAGAAGGCTGTCGAGAACTCGAGTTGGAATGAGTCTGAGAGCGTGAAGACGGACGGACTGGGAAAGAAGCGAGGAGGGAACTCGAGAGGGGATTGTTCTGATTGAGACTCGCAGCATCCGTCACTGAGGATGATGAGACCGAGGATGAACGCTGAGAGGAAGAGTAGGCATCGTCAAATTCCCTATCTTCATCTGCACCTAAGCCATTGTCCTTCTCAGGATCGAGGGAGGCAGATTGAAAAGCATGCGAGATGAAGTTTGCATCGTCCATGTCCTCAGATAAAGATTCGCCACTTTGGATACGCAATTTCCGCGCGCGGATCGGTCCGAGGCGCTGAGAATAATCGTTGTCCATCTCAACATCTAAGGAGCTGTCATTGCCGCAAGAAATCCGATCCATTTCCGAATCTCCAGTCAGGAACTCGCCATTCATGGAACGCTTGCTGGCTTGACGTCGTGCACGAGCCTCCCGGGCCTTCACGAGCGGGCTAGACTCGAAGCTTGGGAAGCTATACATGAATGGTTCCGCGGGAGGGGGAGATGTCGGAGTAGGTGGGGCATGTAGCACCGAAGAAAAATCGAGCAACGCTTTCGCATTTTGTACATGTCGATGTTCGCTACGGCGCTCACGACGCCCTAGCACACTCGCATGAGTGTCAGAAAAGCCCCGCTGATGTTGCGTGACCGTATCTGCACGGGTGCGTTTTGCAGGAGTTCGCGGTACATGTGTATGAGAGGCTGCGGAGGTTATGTTGTTCTTATGTTTCTCCCACAAGGCTGACAGTGACTGCATTGTGGCCTGCTTTGCACTATTTGATTCAATATGTGCCTCGTGAGCAACAGCACTAAAGCTCAACAATGTCGGAGACTGAGTCTGAATGGGTGACATTTGAAAAATAAGGTCCTCATCGCTGGCGGTAGTTCCGGCTTCACTGAGCGGGGGTGGCGGTGAACAGCACGGCGGTAAGGCAAGTGATAGGTGCGGACGAATATGGTTGGTATTCAAAGTGAGTCCATTACGAACGACACGGGAACGAGTGCGGCCGCGGGACGGAGATGAGCTTAGCTCCTTGCGAGCACGTATTGCCATGGTGGAACCTTCGCTGGGTCGAATACTCGCGGTGTGGCTGCATCTATTCTCGTCCGAAATAGTTCGGGTGCGAGGGCGATGGCGGACTCGTAGGACACGACGAGAGGGCGGTGGTGTGAGAGGCTGTTCCATCGCTGTCCTTCAGACTGCCGGAGAACGGCTCTTATATACAAGTAGCACGGGAGATGCGCGAAGGTCGCAGGAGGGGGTCACCTGGGCTACAAGCTGCCATTAGAGAGCCAGTTGACATGATCAAGCACGTAAAGATCGCACCTTCGTGATCGCACCTTTACGGACTCGGACTGTTTCGCCACTAATGGA
Organism: Fomitiporia mediterranea MF3/22; assembly: GCF_000271605.1. Lineage (NCBI taxonomy): Eukaryota > Fungi > Basidiomycota > Agaricomycetes > Hymenochaetales > Hymenochaetaceae > Fomitiporia > Fomitiporia mediterranea. The sequence continues at coordinate 690,080 of NW_006760403.1, forward strand.
GATGTCGCAGCAGTGCACGGTGCGACGACTAAAGGCGGAATGCAGTACGCCACTAACACGGAGCCGCAGGGTGGCAGACTACGAAGGTATTTTAGAAAGTAGATGTCTTTGGGACAGCTGGGAGATTGGGCTGACGACGGGTAGAGGGAGGCGGGTGGGGAGGCTGTGAACGAGGAAGATTTAGAGACAGGAGGGAGAATAGAGCGCTGTAGTTATAGGTGGGACAAAGAGTCTGAAACGGATGTAGTTCCCAAAGCAGTATCAAGCGACCGACCAGGACGGTGATTGTTGTAGGCCGAAAACAACACACGCCGTCACCGCGCAGCCGGTGTGACCTACTTAGTTGCCCCTGCTCCTGCAGACGACGAACAAGCGCGATACACGCAAAGAAAGTGCTTGGGAGGGCACAGAGACAAGATGGCAGACAAAGGGCAAAGAGTGTGAGCAAGCACGTCCTTTTATTACAATTTCCCGTGAGTCACACATTGCGCGATTTCGTGCACCCGAAGAAGGCAGGTAGACCCGTGCGACGGCTTGACGTCACGCATGCGTCCGACTGAGGACCCTTTCGGTGTCAGGTTGTCAACCGAAACCCGTCCGAATACGGAAGGCATCGAGATTAAAATTTATGGATCGGAAGCAACATTTTTCTCATTTCAGCAGCTCTCGCGGATGGCCGACCCACGTTCGTCTTCTCATGTGTCCTCTCATGCATGTGTATTTACCACTCCGAGCCAGTCCTACGTCAGTCTGCGACGGCTCGGGGCGTGTACGGGATGCTTGCTTTCGGGCCTGCAAACGTGACTTGCCGGCGAGCAGTAATTGGGGTTCGTCCATACTTAGCTGGCGCTTGACGGATGGGGACCGCGTCGGACAAGGGTGTCGACGGGTTCTTTCACATACGCTTTCCAGTCATCCTGGTGCAACTAGCGCTACTACTGCTCGCATGGCGAGACGTCCACGGCCACTATTCGAAGATCCAGAAGCACACGACCATTTTAGTGCGCTGGCACCCCTCACGTCCTTACCCAGTTGTCACTGGTTCATACACACTGCCCACAGGTCGTTGTCAATCGCGTGCTCGTTCTGATCTGGTGCACCATAATCAAGTATATTACACAATACGCTGAGCCGCAGTGCGTCAAGAAATATTCGTCATTGATGATGGAAAGACGTCAAGTGACACTATTATTTGTACTGCGGGATGACAGACGGGGTCTTCACTAGCAGGATCTTCTCGGACCAAGTACAGTGTTCCGATGTCTTGTCCACAAGAGGGTTATAAGATAAATGCAACGCAGCGTGCTGGCACTCCCTTCACTTTCGCCGATTCTCCGAAGTCTGATCTGTGTGCTATTCGATTCACTCTTCACTGAGGTGGTTCTTGATGCGGTCTACTTGGGCAACCACCGTCTTCTGTGGTCAAACACCGGTGGATCGCCATATGCACTTCTTCCTCATTTTCTCCGCTCAAATCTTTCCTAATCGCACCGCCGCCGCTCATCAGAATTGTCAGAATCTCTTCGCTGCGGTTATCCCGCGTTGGCGCCGCGACTCACAAGATCGCGTCAAGACCCGGTTAATGCCAGACATCACATCCGCCTTCACCCATCATTCACTTTCGCAGAATCACATTGATTTTCGACATGGATCATCCTTCTTCTTGCAATTGTCCAGACACTCAACTACCGCAATGCGCCGCTGTGCATCAACACTAATCTTCATTATCATAGTTTATCCTTGATGAATGATCTTGTGCTCCTCTTCACAAAAATTTTGGGTTGAGGATCATCCTGTTTCGAAGCTTCGTATTCACGCCCTGCCTTCTTTTGCTCTCATCCCGAAATTGTCCACTTCACAAATCGAGTCGAATACCCTCATTTATGTAAGAGCTTCTTTACATTTCCGGTTGCGAGGTCTGGAGCTTTCGAGAGACATACTCAAGAACCCCTGAATCTATTTGTGGAAGGCTTCCCCAATACATGGTGTTATATTGTGGACCATTACTGTTGCTACGAACGCCGTCACCTCAATATCGCTTCTCTTGTTCTGTCAATATGGCTGTAAATGAGTCACCATTTTATCAATGGGCTTAAATCGGACTTCCGCTCGCGGGCCAAGCCGGGTATTCTCGTCTTCCCGCTCGTCTAGACTGAAACTTACAGTACAGCTCTCATAATCATAACATTTTAAGACTGTCACGTTCCACAACCGGTGGAGTCGCGCGTTTGTTTGCGTGCGCGTGCGTACCATCAATTGTCCGTCATGACACGCAAGTATTGCAATATAACACGTTAGTCCGGCTAACCGTAGGCAATTTACCGATGTCGGTAGGTCGTCCGAACACAGATCATATGTCTATCCTTCTTCATGTGATCACTACCATGTCAAGCTTGACGATTCCAAAATTAATTGTCCCTTCGCTGAGGATGATCCCAGTCCCGAATGCACAAGCAAGCACCGTGTAACCGGACCACAATCCATTTTATCGTGTATATCCGATGGCGTGGAAACCGGTATATTCCAATAAACTAAATTAATACGATTTTCTTTCTCTTTGGTAATGTGGTTGTCTCGGTATGCTCAACGGGTTCGCCGGCAAGGGTCGCTCACACCCCAAATCCATTTTCTTGTCAAGGCATCATTAGACGTACTCACTGTCTCAATATGGCGTCTCACTTAACCAACAATAGTTGTGGGTCAATTCGCTTATTTCGATTGTGTAGCAAGCCGAGCTCAGTTGATCTCGTTTCACTCCTTCTGGCAGTCCTTACCGGAACATGTTGGATTTGTGCATGTAGATGTAAAATGTCAAGTTATACCGCCGCCGAAAAGCCCGGGAAAAGGAGATATCAATTCTACTATCTAGTGGCGCACGAATTATGATTTGTGCTCGAAAGCGGAGCTTGCTTTATCATCCTCTTTTCGTGATAGTGATAGAGCGATGTCCTTGTTGACCTGGGCCTTCCTAAGAAGCGTCTACTCGCTACGTTAAAGTCAGGGATCATCGATGCTATGCGAACAGCTGTGGTGATCGGCACTAAACCAAGTACACAAGAATGGCCTATTATTCCATTGTGTTCCTCGCCCTACACGACCAAACGTTCTGTGATCAAGTCTACCAGGTCCTTGTTCTTTCCTGACATTAATCCCATCGCCTATGAAACTAGTTTACAGTTTCGCCACGGATGTACCTGTGGTCCTGTGAATTAAAATTCAAATCAATTGGTCAGCAGAATATACCGATTATCAGAGTTGTCGCTAAGACACTTTCGGGCGTTCAAATCTCAGTATCTCAGCAGATAGTAGTTCGTCGGGTGTTATAAAGCAGATACTGCACTTACTACCTTATACTAATACGTTGAGACGATAGCGCTCTCTCCCTTCAAGCTAGATTTGTCTTAGTTAGACTTTGGTGGGACCAGGCGCAGCTCAAACTTTCTATCGAAACTTTATAACTTGTCTGAGATATATTGATTTTTTGATCGGAATCTCGACCAGTCTCGTTTCGCCTCGTCATGTGTAGGTGACTGCGCATGCGGGAGCTTGAGCCACACATCATCATTGAAGGCGTGAATAACGGTCAGATGGCATATTTGATTACATTATGTGGCGTAAAAGTAAATGATGCCGGAGCGTCAGGTCAGCATAATCAAACGCATATAGTATGATATACTCAGCATTTAGTCAAGGTCGAGATCTAGGGGTACGTACTTTATCCTTCCTTGCGCAATCATCACGACAAATTCGTTAGCCCCTGATAATTTTATTGATTGCTGTGCGGGAATTTTTACAGATTTTAACGGAGACCTGTGCGGTATATTCAGTAGACATCCTTGGGTCTGAGACAATGGTCGGGTAGCCAATTTGGGGACCACATCAATATGTATCGGTCAGGACAGGATATAGGTATCTAGTGACGGGGTTACGGTGGTTTTTAAGGAATAATGGGAGGAAATTGTGTTGAAGGGGACCCTGACAGTGAGATAACACTCTGCCGAAGGTGAGCTTTTATTGTCCGAAGAGCATGTCGTTCCTGGTGTGTGGTATTAGGTTTGCACAGTCTAAAAATTCGTCGAGAATTTACGTATACCGCATCGCATGGAAACTAGGGTCAATCGATATGACCGCCGACAGAGCGCCAGCAACAGCATCCAACTGGGCGTGCAAATTGAGCTTCAAGTAGAAGTGGATATTTCCTCACCTGCCTGCGAAATGAAAGTGAAGGATCAGTTACGTAACCCATCAAACGCGAGCACGTGATGTTACAAAGTGACGCGTTTGTTTGTCTTCGCTGGGTCTGAAATCTGAAAGTCAATGAGACACGCTGCAGAGTCTCTCAAAAGGCATCAACGCCATGACCTCTCAAGGCATCGCCGTACCCGCTTGGCAAACCGATGATCTAGCTGATGAATGGGTCGAGGAGGAAGACGATGAGGACGAGGCAGCTGATGGAGAGCCACATGGGCCGGAGCAGCCGCCAACACAAACTATGCAATCTACCTTTAACGCTCCGGGAACATGTAACTTCGGTACAACTAATATCGACGCACGGAATACGAGTCAAGAATCCGAACCAACGGCTGGCGTAGGGACTTTCCTTGTTCATTCAGATATGCCAGCTGCGGACTTGCCTCAAACGCCAGGAGTTCGAAAGAAGAAGGGCGGAATCAAGGACATTTTCAGTCCGTTGCAGCTAGAACGAATGTTTGATCCACCGTCACCTCCGAAATCGACGTCACCACATACGTCGACCCCACAGCAACGACTATTAGGCTCACCAAGCCGACATCGATCGACAAGTCGTCCCGTAAAACCATCGAAGCTTTCCCAGGTCTTTGGCGCATCTGCTTTAGCTGAAGAGTCTGAAGCAGGACATGGTGCAGCGCACCAGGATGAAATATTGGAGACGGATATGCCAAACATTGCTGCATTTGGTGAAGCAAGGCCAAGTCCTACATGTCGTTTCACGTTTTCCGTCCCGTATTCCGTGCCTCGATTTCCGGCTCGCGTGAACTTCGGTACACCCGATGTAACATCTCCCATTCCTAATGACAACGACAAACATAGTCTACCAGTACAAAAGACGCCATTCCCTTCTTCACGATCACAACGACTTGCGGACCAGCAACACACTCCTAATGACTCACGATTACGCCTATTCCAGTTCCAGTATGACACCTATACGCGAGAGCATCTCTCGGCCATCGTCGACTCCTTTGGCATTAGCTCTCCTTCCAATATCAGCAGTAGCAAACAGAGTATGGGCACCATCCTTCACGATTTACCTGCGGAACAACAAGATGAACCGAACCACGAGTTTCCGCTTGAGCGTGCTGCAAAGAGGCTTAAACTCACTCCTCCATCGGAATTCACGCCTGATGGTCCACACCGGGACGTACAGGGGCCGGTTCAGCATCAGATCACGAAGAGGGACTACATTGGAGAATCTCAATCGTTCATGCAACAAATTAGACGAGCACGGGATCTTTCGTTCATGTCTGCTACAGAAGGTCCTGAGCAAGACGCTGGATGTCCCTTGGTAATGTCCGACCGTGAGTAGTTTTAACAACTCTTCAGGTGATAATATAAAATAATATAGGGAAATCTTCACCATTCTTAGGCACAAACACTCATGCGCAGGCTCAAGAAACCCATCCAGAGAACGTCGCCTCTTCATCCTCTCCTTCGACAGGGAGTAAAGCTAATGCTTTCGGAAGCAAATATACTGCTATGGCTTATCGAAAGCAAGCCGCGGAACTAATGGCAAAAATAAAGGGCGACCCTAGGCTTGTCTCCGGAAAAGGTGATAACTCCATTCTCAGCCAAAGGAGTGAAGAAGACGTCCCCAATGTCCGAGATCGCTCTTGCGGCCCATCTCCCGAGAGCAGGCCGAGATCCCCAGTCAAGAGACGTCTTGAAGACAAGGAAAATCAGTCTGACATGGACCCAGACCCGGATCCTCCTTCGTATGCCGCGAGCATAGCTTTGAACAGAAGGCAATTCAATGAGGAATTCAACACGAAAGTACAACCTCCTCAACGTCATTTTCCCGCAGCAAATCAAAATGCACGAGGAGTCGTCATCATGCCAGTTGCGATACCTGAAATAGTGTCGCCTATCGCAGATCGTGTTCGTTCACCTAATCCAACATTTCTCGCACCACCGCCAACTGCGTTTGGCAGTATGCGGTTCGCCGCTCAGATGCGAACTACGAGCACGAATGAGGACCTTAACCGTCTCGTTTCGTCGGGCAGCACCGTGACTACTGCAACAACGCTCACTGCTGGCAGCGCTGGTTCAGGTGTGAAGCATGCTGGTCCAGCACAGATGGTACGGATTGCACCTGGTGATTTGCCGTCAATACCAGAACGTGTCGGTAGTATGGTCTTCGATCGCACACTCGGGAGATGGGTAAAAGAGCGAGGTAGCTCTGACAGAACTATCGTGCGGTCCTCTAGTCAGGGAACAACGGCTCTGGGATCGCCCATTGGACCTGAAGGATTCACTGAAAGTGAAGATCCTTTTCGAGACATCGAGAGCCTCCGTGATGGAGAATCGGGACATTCACCTCCTGCTGGGGATGCCGCAGACATCATACTGGGACCAATCGACTATAATCAAGATGGGACTGATGGAACGGATGAGATGCACGTCGTCAGCTCGGACACCGATTCAGATTTCGACGACGAAGAGGACGCTCAGATATCGATGTTCTCATTTGACCAACCTCCTCCAGGCACGGTACAGGCTATGGCTGGCGATGACGATGACGTGACTGACAGCGACGTGGACAATGCGATCTCTGATACGGAAACTGAAGGTGAACCAGAGCTTGTCGACCATGAATTTGAAGGGAAGGAGAACGAGGACTTTAGCAAGGAATTGGCTTCCATGTCAATTCATGACGATCAACCACAGTTTGTTGAGGAGGGTATCTCGACGTTTGCTGCACCGGGAGCAGGGGCTGGGCCTATACGAAAGGGCCTTGTGAATTTCAGCCCAGATCCCATCGTCGTAGCTACGCCCTGCAAAGTTCCGAGGCCAACCATGCAACCACCCCGGTCTGCATTGAAGAGCGCAAGTGTCACACCCATTAGCAAGACAGCTACAGGACGTGGACGCTCCGTGAGCTTCTCGGACGGCCGCAAAGATGGAAAGATCGTTGGCTTGCATGCTGATCGGGTCCGAGAAGAGGTGGTGCTTCGAACGCCTGGCGTACCAATCTCAGATTCTCTTCAGTCTGTCCCTTCTGTGCGCTCGAAACGCATCATGGAGATGTTGGAAGATATGGAAGAATCATGTAAGTTGCAAGTACCATATCTCGAAACTGAGGCAATGACGTTATCCCTTCGCAGTGCTGGACGATGAAGATCAAAGTATTGGACACCAACACAGGCAGACGGTGCCCTGCAATAACGGGCAGGGAAGCGCGGAATTGAGCGTTGCGTCTCCGCGCTCCTTTATGCGTTCTCCAACGATCCGACGACAAGGTCAATCCAGTCCACGACGCGTAAACACACCTTCTCGAGTGAACGCAACATTCCTTACCGAATGTTCGTTTGGGGTCGCGCATGATCGTCTCGTCGAAGTGATTACCGACGTGCAACCATTTGAGCCGTATTGGGAATCATTGAGCTCAGTGAATTTAGCTGGGCGTAAACTCGACAGTGTCGCCCGACTCAAAGAGTTCCTTCCGAAGTTGGATTCATTAAATCTGTATGTTTAATCTCCATTCATTGGACTTGTTGTCTTGCCTGACCGACGAATTTATATTTTTTACCTTTACATTACTTTTCTTCAAGAAACAACAATTTATTGTCTTGGTTGAGCGGCATTCCGAGTACTGTGCGCACATTGTCGGTAGCTTCAAATACGTACGTATTTCCCCTCGTTATCCTCTGTTGCTCCACCAACGTTCGTATTGCAGGCTTACAAGATTGACCTCGTTTGGACATTTGTCGAACCTGGAAAACCTTGATATTAGCTATAATGATATTAATTCCTTGCAGCGTAAGAAATCCATTGACTAATTATTGCCTGAATGTCTGACAGTCTGTATACAGAGCTGGAGTGTTTGCGCCATCTTCGTGAACTCCGTGCGGACGGCAACAAGGTCTCGAGTCTTGATGGACTTGAGCTTTTTGATGGTCTCTTGAAGCTCAGTCTAGAAGGCAACCAGCTCCACGAAATTGACTTGACGGGCATTCGATGGTAGACTTCTTGTCTTATACAGGCTTCTTGGAACTGATCTTGTTTAATTCCCCTACAAGGTCTCGGCTGGAGCTCCTCAATCTCAGTAATAATCGCCTTGAGAGTGTTCGTGGCCTTCATGAAGCTCCTTCACTCATTTCAATTAACCTGGGTATGGAGTTTTTTTTGGTCCATATACTGCTTGGAATACAGTCCTAATTCTCAAGGAAATTCAGACAATAACTTGCTGGCAGCGCTTGACCAGCTAGAGTATTCCTCGGAGCAAGATCGTGGTTCTGCGGCCAATGCTTCGTTTATGCAGAAGCTCCGGATACTTCGATTGAGTGGGAATAGGTTAAAGCGACTCGACGTGACACGTTTCCCCAATCTTCGTACCTTGTATGTCGACAATAATTGTTTAGCTGATGGGAGGGCTTGTCAACGCGGACAGGCGCAGAAGACAACCCGACAGAGATTGATCGGCCTTCGACGTCTCTGCAAGCTCGAAAATTTCAGCGCACGGAACCAAAGCGTTCCTGGCATGCGAGATTTGGGTTTGTAAGTGTTTAGGAACACCAGCTTCACGTCGAACCCATTCTCTAAATTTTTGTGTTATTAATAGGCAGCTTCAAAGCAATGATGTGCGAGATGTCAAGCGATTGTATCTCTCCGGTAAACGCACTTTTCTTTTCAACTTACGAAAAATGAGCGACGTTTTGACATTTCGGATCTTCGTTTTCAGGGAACCCGTCTCCAATACCACTCGGAATAGATGCTCAAGCATGCTATAACCTTGTTTATCTGGAACTCGCAGCGTGCCGACTTACGACTCTGCCACCCAACTTCTCCTCTATTATGCCGAATATCCGAGCCCTGAACCTCAATTATAACTTCCTCGAGACGGATGAGATTGCTCGTGGGCTAGTCGGATTGAGGCGTCTACGAAAATTGACGATCGTTGGCAACCGAATGACGGGAACGAAGGCACTTGTGAAGGTGCTGAACACAATGGGACAAAATATTGAGATGCTTGACTTCAGGTACGTATCAGACACTATTTTTCTTGTAAATATCTTCGCACTTCGAAGACGGCATATGATTCGGCAACATGCCAATCGGAACATCTCTTCATTCCGCTGAATACCGCACGTTCGATCTTGCCGACCTGACCATGTGCTGTCAGCCGGGTGCAGTCCTGATGTGAATTTTCCGAAGTTTCCCTTAGTTAGGCATTTATTGTGATCTTTTTCATTTTCCTAAGCTTCTTCAGGAACGACCTCGAATCATACTAACATAAATTTACTGGTTAGGATGAACCCGTGTACACTTGTTTGGTACTTGCCTCTAATTGTGCAAGACAAGGACAATGGTGCTCTCTTACAACCATCAGAACCACCAAGGGGCAAGCACCATTCGCCGTTTGCCATTGTACAACCAACGACCTCGAAAAATCCTGAAGAAGGCAATGACTTTAGAGGGACACAGAACGAAGGGATAACCACTGTGCCGTCATCGAGACCCCGCACCGGAGGATCGGGGACACGGACCTCCGATAGTTATGCAAATGGTTCAGCAAAGAATAGGGAGAGACACAATCCGTCACATTGGGAAGCTTTGGATGCGCAATTCCGTCGAGGGCTTCCAGACAAAGCATATGCAGGGCGTTTAGCGTATCGAGGTTTGATCATGCGCGCGTGTCCCCAAATCAAAATCTTGGATGGTGTCCGAACAACTGAAAAGGAGCGAAGAAAGGCTGAGGCTCTACTGAAGCGTGTTCTGAAAGAAGCGGGAGTGAAAGGTACAATACCTCGTGTCCTCGAGGATCGATAACGAGTATTCTGTTCGGCTCACCGAAGGGAGATACAGAGTCGCGCTTTCATCTAATTGCTGTGATATCGAGGCGACTCGAGTCGCGCTCAAAGTGATGCTATTGCGATGATACGAACCGGAGAAGCCATCAATTAGTGGGGTCACTCTTATCTGTTCGCTTCACTGCTAGTACCACCAGGAAAAGGGTCTCTATATTCAACGCTTACGCGTTTCGGGAAAAGATGCTGAATGCAGCCGTCAGTTGTGATGCAGTACAGCGTCTTCTTTCCTATACCTAGGATTTTTTTTCGTCAAATTTGTTTCAGTCATTTGCATCTTTCGTCCTGCTATCTCATTTCTTCAAAATTCCTTCTCAAGAACCTGTGTAACGCCGTCAACTTCAATTTGATTTGTACGTTATTCCACTTCAATGATCTCATTATCATATGCAATTCAGGATATAATAGGCTACATTCACTATCATGTTTTTCACGAATTTGCATTCATTGGCTTTTGCTTATGTCTCTTGTTTATCCGGCGCATTATTGTAGAAGCTTGTTCTTCACTTTGTACGGCATATGAGTTGTCCGTGACCAAGTAATGGGATGCAGGCAATGCCCCTTGATTCCTTTGCTTTGAGGAGGGGGGGGATAAAGTTTGCACACTCATCTTCAATAGAAGCTCGGAGGGACCATTGAACCGATGGCGAGTGCCCTGTGGAGAAGCTCGAGCAAGCACTCGGGATATGGGGAGTCCATGAAGTCCATTCACCATTCGGCATACCGACCAGAAAACGTGTAGAACGACATTGACCAAAAATTATTGATGAGGATAAGTACTTCACCGAGAATCCCAGGCCAGGAAGTAATCTAGCAACCTAACTAGAACCTTTCCAACCAATCGTGCTCGTTCAAGTTTCTCTCTCGGATGCAGAATATTTACTAAATCTGATGTTTAAAAAATAATCTGGCCTCTCCTTTCCTTCGAGCAAAATCTGAGGATTAGCCGTACACGCACATACGATATTTGTAAATCTACAAAGAGACGCTGAAAGCTTCTAGTTTATCCGCCGGCTTCATCTTGCATGGAACATGATGCATACTACGTCATTAATACCGGCCTGAAATTGGATAATTTTTGGATGTGTTTCAATTAATTTACGAGGATGACCTTTTGGTCTTAATTACACTAGTATGTTTTCGGGGCTATGAAATGTATACAATGAGCCCGGGTTGTCCCCCATGCGTAGGCATGAAGAATCGAGGCGGGAAACGAGGTCATACATGATAAATCCGTATGTACCTTCGCGCGTCATCAGATCACGGATGTCGCTAGCTCCTATATACTCGAGTCAAGCCAATGTAGATGAGCAACATTACTCCTTCAGGTCATCTGCAATGTGGGATCAGACGAACATAGCGCTCTGAAGATCCGGAAAGTGTGGATTTGTGAATATTACCGCCTGGTTTCTCACACTCCTAGCCTGGATAGATGGATTTGGCCTGGTTCAATTGGCAAGTGCATGTGCTTGAAAGAGTCCAGACTCACCGTCTCTCTCGATTTCATTCAAGGCTATTGAGGCATTGTACGGGAATAAGTTAGCCGGAGGTCCGTCAAGAACTAGGGATCATGATCGAGGTCTCTGACCTGTTTCCTCTAAAACATATATAGCTTAAGCTGCTTCCCTTGCATAGTACCTCTTGCAGCACTTGAGTAAGCCTTCAGACTAATCCCAAACGCCGCAAATTTTCACCACCGATGGCTAGCGTCGGATATGTGATTTCGAAATTTGTATCACTTTAACGTGAACCTGATACGTGTTGATGGATACTCCTATGGTCTCGGGGATGCAGCAGCTCCGCAGTATTCCTACTTACCAAGAATACAGCTCCCAATATGAACGAGGGGAAAGATTAGTAGACTGGGTTTACTCAAGAGGCTCGGGACTAGCCCTGATACGACGCCACCAAGGATCGCGCAGTTCCGTTTTCTTCGACATCAAGTTCGCAGAGCGGCGCCCAAAGCTCAGCTCAGATCCGTTCCCGTAGGTGTTTTGTCCAATTCATATTAATCGACAGTGGGAAAGACTTTTGCGGAATGGCCATTTTGTAAATCCAAAGGCAATGTCTGCGGAGCAGTAGATAGGATTAGTCCAAATATGGTCATGGGTCCATCCTTCCTAATTTGGAGATCTTCGCGAATTGAAGTGTGCAAGGTTCCCTTCACTCACTCTAGGACCATCAGACTCCTCCGGCTCAAGCAAAGCACATAGCCTAAGTGTAGAGCCGCTGGTTTTGCACATGTAGATGATAGACCAATCGGTAAGGTCAGAGAACCAGTTTGTTTCTAAAGCTGGTACATCTGGGAACGGTACGCGGATGAATTCCCTGCGGTCGCAGGGCCACATTGAACATCGGAACGAAAACCGCAACAAAATGAACCGATATAGAAAAGGTAGTATTATCGACGTCAGCTTAATGGTATCTCTCTTGACCGCTATTTTGTCCACCCGGGTACCTTCCAGCTGGCAGGAGAACATAATTGGGTGAGAACTTGCCACTTCTGCTGCATATGACATTCCTTCGCGTACACATTTTTAACCGGAAAACTGAAGCAACGCCGAAAAGCCCGGGGCGAGAGTTGACTGCGATTTGTACTATGCGCTTCTGTTCTCTCGACTACCTGAATCTGCTTTGACAAAATGTGTCCATCTGGACAGATTGTGCTCCGGAACCACGGTACCGGTCAACCAGGCAGGCCGAGACAGTCATTAAGTGCTTCTGCGGGAAACACAACTGGGTCGCGAGTATGATCTTGCCTTCAGACTGGGTTTTGCGAAGCAAAAATGGTACTCGACTAGCGAATAGCAAGTAAGATGTTGGTCGAAAATAAGCTATTGGTTTTTGCTGCATTTCGGAACAAGAATGCATTCCAGCCGGTATAACGAGATCCCGAGGCCCGGCTTGCTTTTCGACTCCTTACCAGACGGTAGCCGTCAATATTCGCCTCGTCATCGAGCGTCGTCACATTTTGGTTACGTTGGATCCTCTTCCTGAGCAAGAGTGTTAATGAATCTGAGCAGCTGAGAAATCTAGCTGCGTCGCAGCATTGATCAATATCAGTTCTTCATCAAGGGTGCCGACATGCATCAGCTTGGCTCCTCCACAAGTTTCGGGATACACAGCACACAACTATAGATTTTGACTCGCTCTGGAGTTGGAACGAAATAACAGTAGTGTGCCTAGCTACGGACAGGCAAAGTGGCGGGTCGTGGGGCGGCCTCCTATCACCATTGCGACGCACTGCCTCTCGGGCCTCGAGGTTGATATGAGCGGCAAACTGTTCCAGATCATGCGTCATTCTGATCAATAAACCGCGGAGTCAAGATCGTCGTCCCGCTCGCTGTCTTCGATTTACGCGGCTATGGGTGTCGCCCATCACAACGAGCTGTGCGGGATTGACAGAGGCTGTGCGTAACTTCGTACCTATCTTTCTCCCGCAGAGTAATTGTTCTGCATAATCTTACAAGCTCCTGTAGTAATGCACGAGAGTGAGTAAGTGCAATGCCGGCTTGCGCAGACTTCATGAAATGCGGTATTACACGAGGCGCAGGATCACTGCGTCGAAAAAAATACATTTTCTATTGACAAATTCTTTATTCCCTCTGGGCAAAGCGTGTTTGGGGACGAAACGAATTACCAAAGCGACCAGGGAAGAAATAATGGAAGGATTTCAATTCAGGTGAAATTTGTGAATATTTCTGAGACCGGGGCGGCCTTTCGAGAAGGCGCATCAACCCCCGAACTCTGGTTAGTACGATCGGTTTAGATGCATTATTCCGGAAAACTATCGCCTTTCACCGCCTATTGCATTTGATGCAGCTGTATTGACATCAAATCTTCTTTGAGAGTAAGTTCACCACAAATAACGGATAATCTTGTGAATAGTCATGTGCATGTAGAGAGCCACACTGAGGATGCAGACGGCCAGTAAATGCCGATCAGGGCGCATTTAACCTGTGACCAGGCCTGAGTTGAGTCATTATCGTCCTTGACCAGTCAGGGGTCTACATTGAAAGTAGTCTACGACCCTACCGACGGTGTACATATATGTTCTAGTTACCTCGTACGAGATCACGGACGGGTCGTCTCGGGTTGGCGCGCGGTCTTCTAAACACCGCTTGCTATTCATTTATTATTCATTGCGCGCCTACAAGTGTATGTGAAGAGGCGGTAATGTCCACAGAGGGTAAGGCAATATCGAAAGTCTAATGAATGGCAGATAAAGAAACACAGCACCATCAAACATGCGCTTCCTGAAGTCCGCCGACGTGCCCCGACGACCCTCCAAATACGGAAGCTGATACTGATGTAGAGTAATAGTATGTTCGTGTTTATTGGCGCATTCATTTCATCAATGATCTACCCAGGCTATCTCACTGCATCACACAGCTTTTCGTTGCGATCAGCGCACCCTGGTGGTGGCCGTGGGAAGGAGGATGTACAGGCACCTGTCCCAAAGCGGGAGCGAGATGCAGGGCAGTCTGCGGGAATCGGACGCAATACTTTGGACCCTCCCATCACTCTCTCGGCAACGTCAGGGACCAAAGGATCACCTGGTTAAACTCTGTGTAAAGGCGTGTTGATCATTGATGCTACTCAAATTCGCACATAAGAAGAAAGAAGTAAGATGGCGATGAAGCACTTTGCCAGTGTCAGTATGCGAAGACTACTTCTTGCTGCTACTTTTACACCGAGGACCTTGATGCATATGTGATGAGGACTTTGAGAAGACGGGTTTAATTGTGATAGGAATGGACATTCATTCGCTTAAAAGGAAACCATATATGTTGAGTGTCGTTCTCAACTCCCACAGAATATAAACAGTTCATTTGAGTTGAAGATCAAAGTCCGAGGACTAGAACCGTCATGATAACTATGCCGCATACAAAGCTGCGCCGCATTTGCTTTCGGGTGCAGACCCTATATTGTCATAAATCAATGTAGGTCCCTGACAATACATGGTGATGGTCCACATGAGATGGAAATCAGGGCTGTCTTCTATCCAACATTCGTCTTTGAATCACATTGTTGAGACAAAAGATGGTCATATGAAATATGTACCTCCACCAGGAGGAATCAAGCTAAGGGGGAAAGATTTGAAAGAATTCATGATCTACGGAGCCGCCCTCGCACCAGAAGCCAGAAGCCATATTGTTATATCATCGATAGGTACTAAGGTAAATCGACATCATCGTGACTTCCAAGAAAATCAATCCATCAATTGGAAGAATTGGAAGCGAACCGTCCGCGGAAGATAACATGTCGAGGAGCTTGTTTGTCGCGGAGCTAGATAGGCGGTTGCACCACCCAACTCCCATTATCATCGCAAGAATAAGAAGCAAAGGAAGGAAGGCGCGAATGAATATCCCCAAGCTCCTCGAAGATCAAAGACAAAAGATCGAAAACCAAACAACCTGGAGATGTGGAGCTGATGTCCGCCGACGAAGAGAAGGTTAAATTACATCCCATTGAATCGTTACGAAAGTCATGCTGTTGAGGCCAAAAAGTGATGGGAAACCTAGAGGATGCATTTCATTTGAATTGTGTAAATGGGCGGTTAGAGCGGCCGATCACAGGAAGTTCCCGCGAGAAGCTGCGCCGATAGATACGAGTACATCGCTTCGCCAGGCGACTGATCATGTTCTTGCTTTCTATACAGCCAGTGCGAAGAAGTATAGATATGGTATTATGCCACACAGGAATCAGATAACGCAAGGCGCAAGTAGAAAAATGTACATGGCGAGTTGCAGAAAGTAAGTTTGTCATTTCAGTTGAGGTACGTGGTCCGAGGGCGAGAGCGAGGGCCATCAGAGGCTCGCGATCCTATACGTACGGAACTGGCACAAAAAACAATGATCATCCGCCCTTCTCCTGGAGTAATTACAAGAAACTAAGGGACGTGTTTACCACAAAGGAGAGTCGGATCCAGAATTCTTCCATCTCGTTCATTTGAATTTTTCTTTCGCGCCGCCCAATTGTATAGTCTAGTCAAGACTCAATTGAGGTTTCGTGGAGGAATATGAAATTGCGGCACAGAGACAAAGCAGTTAGGCAAAGATTTCCTGATGTTGGTGATGGATCGGAAACAGGAAGGCCCAAGGGTAAACCTTGTGCATAATAGGGCGTCTAAGAGGGTGGGGGTAGAGAGGGCAAAGCGGAGGTGGTGAATTTCCAGTGGTGAGGGCGGACACCATGGCTATCGTCCTTGCTTGAGTAAACTCCCAGGAGCTACGTTACTTTTCTCCTGAATTTGAGGGCCACGAAGGCCAGAATCCATTGCTAGCTCCAGGTCCGCCTTCGAAGCCCAGCCAGGAAGTGAATGTGGGAGCGGCGCGGGAGAACCGTGAGCCGGCTGTCTCCCCTCATCTATCCATTTACCGTTCAAAGTTCCTTTTTCTCTCGGAAAAAATTCCTGAAAAACGACCGGAATCGATGGCCTCGTGGCTCCGCTAAAGCTCATGATCAAGACAAAAAGAAAAGTGAATGAAATGAAAAGGGCCCAAACTTTAGCTCAGAGTCCGAACGAATCGAGCACTTCAAGACGCAGCGCAAGGGTGAGATAGCATGAAAAGGGTATGTTCTAAAGTTCATCTGACTTTCCCTGTTAGATGCAGAAGGAGTCTGAGTTTGAATTTATGGAATCGGAGAAGCAAACGCCACTCAGCCTGAGACAAACGGTGGAGATCAAGTGCACACTGGCATTAAAATGTCTACACGATAGCTGTAATCTGCTAGTAATTAAGGGGCTCGTCGCCAAGCCGCTACATCTAGGTGCATATAGAACTAACAAATGCGGGATAACATATCCGCGGGAAACATATCTCGGGGAAAGAGACATGGTACTGCTGGGAATGAGGGTGGATAGAAGCGTAGGAAGCGAAATGCCAGCAGTACAATGTCCGGAGGCAGAGGTTAACGTTAATACCAACTGACGGCTGTCGTAATCAGTAAGAGGTGTTAACGAAAAAGAAGCATAGATAATATTAATAGGGCTAAACGTAAGCACAACAACAGTAACGGCCTCGAGGCGTTGGTGCACAAATATTTCGACGAGCGGGAACTCGCCCACAAATGATCGAGAGGCGATCGCTTTGTAGCCAATGCGCATAATGCTAGACGATACCACCGGTTAAAAATATTCGGGCAGTAAAGCCCTTCCGAATCGGAGAGAAACAGGAAAAGAAGAAATTAGAATGTGCGCCAAGATCAGAAACGGAGGTCAGACTAATTTAAGAGTAGTCGATACTGCGCTACTCAACATGAGGGGAACCCCGAATCGTGGTCAGAATGAAGGAAAGAGAAATGGGGAAATGCTGCCTGAACCAAGTTCGAATATAGAACACAGAATAGCTTGGGAAGGGTTCTGCATAAATCACGTAAAGCGACGATAAACTCACAGAAAGCATAGAAACGGACAGCTGCAAAGACAGCGTTACTGAGACGTACCGTGGACGTCAGTGGCAGTGTTGAGTTTGTCTGTGCAATCACAGAGGCTTCAGGACGGACTTGAGCTTTCATCTCGCAACTCAAGAGCATTGCGCGTCTCATATCGGAACGAGGTTTAGAACAGTGGGATAACTTCGTGGAGAATACTTGCCTGGCCGATATCCGATGATGACGCTCAGTGTAATAATTAAAATTGGATTTCATCGAAAGGGTCATTGGACGCACCGAAGCTGGCACTCGAGGAGTATACTTGTTACACTGAGCGCTGAGCGTAGTCCGCGCGATGCGAGGCAGAAAAGACCTCTCGGATTGTGCTGGATAAAGACACCATTTGAGTCCTTTTCCTGCGAGAGATCAAGAAGCTAGACAGGGTCGAGACAGAACCTTGTGCTGGAGAGTTTGCAAGCCTGATTCTCGGACGTGGCGGCTGGCTTGTTGGGCTGTGAGCTGTGTGAGATAGCAAGTGTATTCGAGGTTGAATGAGGATAGATATGCGAGGATCAGGTCGTTACGGTAAATGGAGAAAATGATCCTCATGTTCAAAAGTAAGGGTACTAAACGGAGTTGAGGAGCATTCGGGGCATTCGGGAAGGCTGAGACTAGCACGACAACGCGCTTCCTGCATTCAGTATGTTTTTCATATGTTGTTATTCCTTGCATATGCGTCACTGCTCTTCCATGAGCAGGGAGTAACAGGCGAAGAGTGTTTCCGAGCGAGTAGCAACGCTGGGGGACGCGATTATCGTTCAAGTTGGTTCGGCGAACCGGATCGTGCGGATCACGCAATCGGCCGAAGGCTCTTCTTAATTAAATTAGTCGAGTTACGTCTTCGAGCAGGCCGTGCGAACAAAGTTTAGTTGTGCTGTTTCGGACCGCGAGTCCATCGCGTCGGTCATCGGTGTGAGCCCTCCCAGAGGCAATTTGAGTCTCGGCGTCACTTTCCATATCTGGGCTCCATTCGCGATCTTGGACCAATCAATGTTCGCAGCACCTTTTAATCTAACCTTTCTGGACGGATGATCTGGTCAAATGTGCGGGTGCGCGCTCGCTGTTCTTCCTCGGTTCGCCCTTCTGTATGGGATTGTTGCTGCAAAAATATGATTGTGGGTATGGGTGTGGGCCAGTGTCGGTCGGCGATTTACCCCGTTGCTCATCAAGGCGCGTTGCTCCAACCTGAACACGGGCGGCCAGTGAAGCACGACATGCAGACAGGGCACGCGCTCGCTGCAACCCCTCTTAGGCTTGGCTACGCGCCCGAGCTAGAGACGAATCTGGGTTGTGATCTACGAGCAAAAGTGAAGGCAGTGCAAGCTTGCTGGCTGGGTTCTTGATTATTGCCGACCTGGTCGGAGGTTGTCGATCCCCCACTCTGAGTCTGAGAGAGCAGCAAGGTTCAGATTTGAGTCTGAGGGTGTGGAGGGGGCGGGCGCACAAATGATAATGCATGAGGCACACTGCGGGAGGGAAACTACCAGTGATTAATTACGCCTCGAGCCGCGCAGCCGCTGCGCCCCTTGGAGGGCTTAAAGTCGTTCCTCTGCATCCTTCCATCTCCAAAATCGACCTCCTTTTCCTGGACCAGCCTTGGAGGAGCCCCTCTCTTTGGCGCTTCGCCGTCTTCCTCGCTTCGCAACTTCGATCTGTGTGTCTGCGGCTTCTCATTCGAGCATACCAGCTTGATTCCGTCAGCCGGCAGAACCATCATACTCCGAGGTCTCTCGCCGTCCCGTCCGTATCGTATACGCGTTTCTTCCCTGCCCTCTGTTCCCTGTTCCAGATAGTTGTGCCCTCCTCCGCGCGCAACGCCAACAAAAGTTGGTATCATCATCATCCATCTCATCACACCACCAGCCCCAGCCAATCCCGAGACTAATAAATTTGGTCGTCGGGAGAAGAGCGTCCCTGTAGCATCTCGTTTCACATATATTTGCTGCTGTGGAAGCGGATTTCTTTAGCCTCCCCGCTACTACATATAGAGCAGCGGTACGGACGTTCATAACCTATTTTATTATTCCTTTCTGCATTTATTGGTCCCCACTACAAAACCGAGCTAGCGAGTGCTGTCTCATATAACGCTGCCTCCCCTCCCCCCCTCTTTATACGCGTCAGCCCACTCGAGCAGTGACGCTTCCGACACACATATCCTCATCGGGTTTCTCAGCTTCTTACAGCCGCAGAGCCATTTCTGAATATTAGCGTCTATTACAGTATATTGGATTGGCAATCGACGCTTGGAGAGATAGACACGAGGCCGAGTGGATACAGCCAGACAAGTATCGCCGACTTCTCGACAACAAGCGGAGACTCCTACCTTGTGCCCCCAGTGGCCCTTCTTCCGCTGCAGCTTCGACGTAGTGGTTCGATATAGGGACATCGACGAACGCTTGACGAGCTAGCCGAGCTCCCAGTGCACCGTCATCGACGCACATTCTCGACGAGCGACGATCCCTGTGCAGATTCTTTCGCTTATCTCTCCAGCCGTGCTTTTTTAATCCAAAATCCCCCGCGTCCCGCTACTCCGCCGGTAGGGAAGAGGGAATCGTCGACGAATTGGAATTTTGGAAGTGGTGTTGCATCTGTTTTGGACCTGCTTGGTGTTGTTGTTGCGCTTCTTCTCCCTTTGGATCTCCCACCCACGACCGGCATCAAAAGCTAGGCACGCGCTTCGAGCATCCGACTAGCAATAAAACGGCATACGGTCCTCGGTGCTGTAGATCTCGCTATCCTTTGCATCCGCACACTCCTCCTCTCATCCCCTCTCTACTAGTCTAGTGCTGCACAGCACGACTCGTTTCCGCACCACTACACTACTACTACCCGCCTCGCTTCAAGCGCCCTAGCTTGCTAGTGCGCCATGCTCTCGCTCGAACCGGCGTTCTGCACCACGACGAGTATCTGCCTCTCCCCAAGTCTGAGCCCGGACGCGACACTGCTGTCTGACGTAGTGCCGGGCACGAACTCGAAGAGCGAGACGGAGTTGAACGACTTCAACATTGCACAGCTGCAGCTGCAGTACGAGAGGTGAGTGATTGCGTGTTTCAATATAACCATAAACGAGCACTGTTCGGCAGCGGGATGGATATATGCGCTGGCGGGGAGTGCGCGACCGAGCCGTTGGGCTGCGGCGGTGATGGAGAAGCACGGGTGATGATCAGCGTCGGGGAGCTGATTGAGAGCGGAGGGCTGCTGACTTGTGACAGGCGAGGGGCCTTCCGTTCTTGTCGACGTCGTCCACTGGGGGGCAGATCCATGCGTGCTGTGCTGTCAGTGTGCTCCGGACTTGCTGCTCCCGTGGAGGGCGTCTGAATTTCCTGATGTGTGCGGAGAGCAGCGGGCTATTTGAAATGGTCGGGTGGATCGAGAACGGTCTTCTGTCTGCCTCTGCCCATCGCCATCGCCCAGTTCCCTTTCTTGTGCCCTCGTCTTCTCTCTCATACACCCGCACTCCCTTTCTTTCTCACTACGCTCCTTAAGCCTGTCTTCTTCTCTTTCTCCTCCCTATCACTCCCCTCCTCCGCTTCTCGTCTCGCCCCTTCCCTTGCCCCTGCCCTCCCCTCGGCCCCGGCCCCGTCGCCGAGTAGTGCTCTCGCTCCTTCGTTTTCCCGACTCCCCGCGTCTATCCGCATCTGCTAAACGTCACTCTTTTAGCTCCATGGACAGCTCCCTCAACCCAATGCACCATCTCGAATCAATCGACCTTCTCCACCCGCACAATCAGGGTGACCTCGAGCGTGAGCAAGACCTCGACGAGGACTATGCCGCTCGTCGCATGTCCTCGTCCGCAATTTCCTCCGCATCGGTGCAATCCGCACACTCAGTCCATACTAGTACAACCGCAGCATCCTCCCACTCTGGTTTTAGTGCCCAAGGGCAGAGCCTCAAGCGCACGCAAAGCCCAGGCGAATATGATTCATATGGGACCTATGACGAGTCCCCAAGAAACAAGCGCCCTCGCCCGAGTCTTAGTCTCGAACCAGGAGCGATGCGCACAGACAGTGCAAGTCCTGCTCCGACAAATACTACTGCTAGCGCAGGGTCCGGAAACAGCGGCGGAGACGCAACTGGCTCTGGCCGAGTACAGCTTCCTCCCATCTTCTCTGCTCTGGAAAATACGTCGAGCAGTGCCCCGCCAACATCACACGGCACAAATACGCCATTCACTCTTCCCTCGGGCCAGACGCAGCCCTCGTATTCTCAGTCCCCACATTCTCATTCGCTGAGCCAGAGCCAAGGTCAGAATCTGAGCCAAAGTCCCTTCCCAACAAGCAATTTCGCATTCAACGTTAGTGGGGCTTCTGGCCTGGATTTGCGACGTGGTTCGCTACCTTCCCTCTACAGCGATTCTCTTGCCGCACGCTCTATGCAACGTGTCTCAAGCCAGGGTCAATATCCTCAGCAAAATTCCCGTGGGACATATAGGTTTACTTCGGGCATGAGCCCAGGACCCAGTCCTCTATCCTCGCTGTCCGCCCCAGACTCGAACGACACCTCGGGACTTGCGGGGTATCAGTTTCCCGGACCCATCGGCATGGACAACGGGAATGGCAGTAACGGAAGCAACGGCAGTGGAAACACGCCCACTCCGACGCCAGCTACAGGACCTGGCGCCTCCCCGTTTGGCTCGGGTATGACGCCGACGAGCAGCCTAAGTTCAGCACCGAGCAGCGGATTCCCGCATACTCCGCTCGAATACGCGCATCAAAACCAGTCTTCTTATCAGGCCGCATATAGCCAACAAAACCAGAGCCAAAAGGAATACGATCGATTCGCGAAGGACTACCTGAATAGCGGCGCTGAGTGGTCTTCTTCTATCGCACGACCTTCATCGACTCCTTCATCCGCCTCTGCGGGAAACACGCCAGCCTCTGCATCCACATCCGGAGCGTTCGGGTTTAACACCTCTGGCGGTCTTGGTGGCTTGCCCCGCATTTCTGGTCACGGGAAGTGTTCTGACCAACAGCAAGAATGGTTCCCTTCGAACGGAAACCTTGTCCTCCCTTCACCCAATGCAAGCTCAGGAGCCGGTCCGTCGGATCAGCAGCAGCAACAGCACCCGCAAACCGCATCACTCTCACCTTCACCGAGGATTCATTCATCCTCCGCCTCCTCGTCTACCACAGCTGCAGCTGCAGCTGCGGCGGCGGCTCTGAATGTTTCTCCCGCTGCTGCAGTTCAGGCAGCGCAGGTTGCCGCACAAGTCGCCGCAAGACCTGCCCGAAGACGCGGGAAATTGCCGAAGCCGACGACAGATTTCTTGAAGGATTGGTTGCATCGCCACAGCGACCATCCTTACCCGAGCGAGGAGGAAAAGAAACAACTCTGTCATGCGACAGGGTTGAGCATGAGCCAGGTCTCCAACTGGATGATCAATGTAGGTTTTCTTCGCTTGTTTAGAATTTCTTCTAACAGAAATATTGACTAAATGCACTTTATTAGGCTCGAAGGCGCATCCTCGCCCCTGCGCAACGCACCCCTCAAGGGCCGACAACAACTGTTCCATCTTTTCCTCTCGGCAGCACCCATTCGAGTGTGAACCGTACTCCACTTGGACTTTCTCCAGCTCACGGACATGGACTCTCGTCGTCACACCTTTCTCAAAGTCAATACAGCATGGGTATGAACTCGGGTCTTAGCGGCATGGGTCTCGGGCTCATGGGTGGAATGAACGGTGGAATGAACGGCATGGGTGGTATGGGTTATCAGCAAGAGCATCAGTTGCACGCGGCTCAGGGTATGGGGATGAGCTCCGGTGGAGGAATGTATCAACAGCAACAATATCGCCAGCAGCAACAGCAAGCGCTAGGTCACCCAGGGCTATACGACCTTAACTTGCAACGACGTGCAAGCATGCCTGCACTCGCTCTACATTCCCAGGCGCACTTGTCACCTCTGAGTGGAGGCAACAGCGGCAACGGAAGCCTACACCTGTACCCACCATCGAGTGGATCGGCACGCAGTTCACTGCCTGGTTCACTTCCTCAAGTCGGCTATGGTCAACAACAGTCGTACTCTCCACAGCCGGGCCAGCTCAGTAGCCCTGCGCCTCAACGCGGCTACGTTTTCCCTCCTCCATCCGGTAATCCTGGCGGCGGAAACTCTGGTGACGATGGAAGATGACCTTCGTCAAGACGCAGTTCTTGGGTCATTCGTATTTTATTCTTTGTCATTCGCTCGTATTCATCGTCGTTTTCTCGCCCTTGTTTGCCTCTCTCCTTTTTTGTCCTTTGTTTGCTGCTCAACGGACCTTGCTCGTCGATCTTCTTGTTCTTGCTCCTCCTCTTCGTTCTATTTGCTCAACCAGGTGTTTATTTCTTCTATCCGACATGAACATCCCTCCTCAGTTCTTGGAACTCCCTACTACTCTGCTGGCTCAACGCTTGTCTTATTCCCTGCTTGTCATTTTTTTCTTCTATTTCGCGTAAATATCTTATTAACTTTGTATAATTGTTTCGTTCTTCTTTCCTCTTTCTTCTTTCTATCCTCTTGAACCGATTGTTACTAAGAAAGTCGTACTGTAGTGTATATATACTTATCAATCCAATATCGTCGTATATATTTTTCTCTCCTTTCCTAACTTTTTACTCTCGCTCTGCTCTCGTTTCTCATCTCTTCGTTTTTTGTCATAGTATGTTTCTCTCACTATCTTGACAATAAAGGAAATCGCTATTCCTGTGTATGAAAAATTTTGTCATGTGGTATGTTCGAAGTGTCACATGGATACTCAAAATAGTCTTTACGATTCATTACGACTACAGCAAGAAGCTCATAATAGTGATCAATCAATTTCATTTTCGAGCGCCGTGCAAATTGAACTAAAATATTAACAAGCCAAAGACTCATATGCTACATACTATACACACTGACTAACTGCCGGTAAGAGATCAAACGATGGCCGATGTATTGCAATGCATAGTTTTTGACAGGTCAAAGACCTAAAAGATGCTTGGCTTGCGTAGCGCCTAGCTTGAGATCTAAAGGGAGGAAGGAGAGTCTATCTGACAGGTTTTGGACGTGTGTAATTATGTATGTGTTTGTATGCAATGTATTGGCACATGGAATTAAATTAAATGATGTAGGGATGGGTGGGATGTAAGGGAGACATAGACGCCATACTAGACTTGTCGTTGCTTGACAGGATCAGGATCCGCGCTGTCATTCCTCTGCTCTTTGCTTTTCTTTCCTTTACTAGCTTGTTTAGCCTTATTTATTTCCTATTTTGAGAAATTTGACTCTGATTTTTTTTTCGCGTAAGGATGTGATTGCGATGGTGATGCGTAGTTGTGCGCTTGTGAGGAAGGGAGAGTCGGGGACTTCGGTCGCTTTGGCTTGTGATTTATGAGCACGTACACAATAGTAATCATGGTATAGCCTGTTGTTATTGATGAGATTGATGGACTTGATGGTAGACAATAACAGTAGACGGATTGCTCCCGTTGTTAATATAGGTGTGGATGGTGCTGTGAAGAGATCTTTGTAGAGACTCAATTGATTTCCTCATGGAAACAGGTGGAGGATGATCATGACGATCATGAACCATGGTGATGAGAGACAAAGTAGATGCACTGATTCGTTGCAAAGTAAGTGATATATTAGCGGAACAGGCTGGAGGAGTACTTCAATAAAGAAAGCGGAAGCATCTTTCCAAGTCCACATCATAATCACTACTATTGCGAATAGAATAAAAGAGCCGTAAAAGGTTAACGCACTGGTTAGTTATAGATAAGCGCTGTACTGACGGAGAGGGCGAAGACAGAATATCATCCTTCCAAGTTCACATCATAGTCAGTAGTATTGTAAATAGAGTAGAAGAATTGTGTGTGTGTTCCGAGCTGAGCTGAGCCCTCCATCGAAAAGTAAAGAAGATCACAATTTTAATGTAGCGGGTATTGCTTTTTCTATTTCAGTATAGTCAAGATCCTATCACCGACTGTGGCCTTTGATTTCGAATTCGTTATACCAAGATGCATTGATTTATGATGCTTTCTGAGATCCTTTCCTATTCAGGGCAGCCACGAGGTAAACAAAGATGTGCAAGAGCGGTTCTGGCTGGTTATGAGATAGCCGGGTTTGTTCAAACGTTACTCCGCAGCGCGAAGTTTACCTTCCATCGTGTATCCAATAACAAGACTTTGTTTTCGAGTGATTACGCCTGTAGTGTAATCGCATCTAAGATATTTCTCTTTCCAATATTTCGAAGGACTCTACTCCACGGCTCTTCACTTCACTTCACTCACACCTTTCCTACTTTTGAGCATCCTTCTGCCTTTTTGACCTATAAATGTATATTTAGTTACGAATCAGCTTATGGAGCAAAGAGGTGCGATTGGATTGGACGATTCAAAAATACAAATACACAAGTATCCTGCATTCTTGTATACGTAAACGATAAGTAAAAATAAAATATCTTTTCAAATCAATTGCGAATTTGAGAACTCGCGAAGTAGTCTACTCCTATATACTCCCAGGACTTCCAAACATCTGAAGAAGGATGTTAAAAACTTCGAGGGAGAAGCTCCAACCGAAGGGTCCTACTACTGAGCCCATCACGTCTTGTTCTTCGGCGTCCTTAACCATATCCCTTGTCCCGCTTTACCTTGCCATTGCGTGCTCCGCGAAATGTCTTCGTTCCGACATGGTCTATGTCTCATGATCATCAAAACTCTAAGCACTTGATATTGATATCGTGAACTCCTGCAGGGTCTCATCAGAGAGAAGCTGACTCAGTCAAATACCAGTAATAGTGCGCCGCATTGGCGGCAATGGCTTCCCCGCAGGTCCAGTTATAACTGTAATATGTACGGTATCCCGACATCACTCCTGCGCAGATCATTAGTGCACCCTACTCCTTGCCTCCCGCAGGGCGGAAAAAGAGGGGAGTGGAAGGAAGGAAGGAAGGACAAAGGAATAAAGAAAAAGAGAAGACTGCAGATCACTCTGAATATGGTTGCTCAAGAAAGGAAGGGCCTCCCATTTCTTGATTTAGGTATATAAAGTTTGAGCGCCGCGCTCGGAGTTGGCTGGGTCGAAACGAAGGATGAAAAAAGATTTATAAATGCGCGATGTTCTCGACACATCATCATTTGAGAATGCTCATATGCTCTCCAGATCTCTCTTTGTATGAACTTTATTATTTCATTTCACCCACGAAGTGAGTTCTCGGGTGAATGGATAGTCCGATGGTGTGCGTATATACGCGTGCCAGCTGGAATGCCCTACAATCACGGATCTTGACTGTACTGAGAGTAAATAGATGTTAGGAAGGGAGGGTCAATAAGAACGTAGCTTTGTGGCGTAATCCGTCTTCGACTTCGGTATGAACTTGTGCACGCCCCTTGGGTATTCGTGAACTCGTCATCTAGATGCGGGTGACGGAAAGGATGTAACGATCGCTTGGCGAGAGTGCACGTTGCGACGGAACAATGACTGTCTGCTGCTCATTGACGTGTAAACAGAGGTCCAGGAACTTTCAGACTCCGAGTCTAGGCGTCATACGAAATACCAATTGCGGTATGTCCTGCCATCGATGCTGAGCTGTTGGATTCGCAGCTGTTATCATATTATCGCAAGCCCAGCCTCAAGTTTCCCAGTACCTCACCAATACATAGAGCTCGCGCAGGGGCAAAGCACGCGGACGAAGCGAAGCCCACACAAGCCGCGTTTCTTCCGCATACTGGCGACTCAGGCCAGGTACATTTTTCGAGATCCCCGAAATTTCATGAGCGTGTATTGTACTTGAAACGTATTAGAACTTGCTATGCATGCATCTTTTACGGATTCTCGATCTTCTTGCCTTTGCTTGTTTCTGTTACGCGCTCGCAAGCATATGTCTACTTACTAACGCCAATGTGCCTCATCTGAGCCTGGACTGGAGTCTTGGCTATCATAGCATCAAGCGGAAGTCGGATCGTCTGCTTCACCTCCCCGGCGGATTCGCAGGTCTCAAATCGTGGTATTTGTTTTTCCTTTTCTTCTTGTCCTTCCTCTCACAAAGATTCATCAATAGACTGTGGCATTTGTGAGGTACATCATTACAGTAATACGAAAATGATTCAAAAATCCGCCGGATCCTCGTAATCCCGAAGATGCGATTTGGGATTTGGATGGAACAGCGATTATTCGGCTTCGGCTGTTCCACCTCATCGCCCGATTTATTGCTTCACCACTCCTTTCATATGCTTCTCTAGCCAAAGTGGATGCGCTCGAAAAGCGCTAGTATGAATGGAAATCGTACGACTATAACGACGATACTCGTCCGCAGCAACCCTGCCTTCTTTGCACGGAAGTGGCATTTACACGCACTGAATTGATTCGTGTTCTGGTTCTACGCACTGGTACATCACCAAAACGTGCAGAGTCTGACAAGGCAATATATTTACATGTAGACTTTATAAGCGAATATAAGGATCCACAATATGTAAAAAATATATGTCTTAGCAGTAAATTCCAATACATTTTCGTGTTCGATTTGGTGATGGCCTAGGAGCTGACGACAACGGCCATCCTATTCGGAGCCGCCCAAGCAACCGGCCAAAATGTCTCTCGTTAATTACACTCTACTCATATTTCCGGGAAGACATCTACCCCTTCCGCCATGACACGACACACTGTTGCTTAAAGGATGATGGTAAAACGAAAGTCAAATTTAATGCTAGTCGCGTGCATATGAATATTCGCCGGCCGCAATCCTTACTGTCTCACAAACAGAAGAAGAAAAATGTCGGGCTTTCTGGAGAACCGATTAATAACATAAATATAACAACACTATTAATCTTTGGCCAATTTGTGGCAAATTGCAATAAATACTTATCCACGTATATTCGTAAATTTTGGGTATCTTACAACAATGATGAGTTAAACAAGGCTCTTTCCGAAAGAATCCTTCCCAGATATGACCTCTTCTTTTCGCTAAAAGCGTGCAAAGAAGTCCGGCAGGTGACATTCGTTAATTTCGATAAATTCGGCCAGGCAGAACTTGTACGGATCCTGGATCGATCATGTAAATCTAGTTCCAGTGATGGTATATAATACAAGATGCGCACAAACATGCGAATATTAAGTGGGACAAAAATGACAGAGCAATAGAAGTGCATAAAGGAATTGCAGTAGAGAAAAGGACGAGATTGAGAAATTGAGCGGTCGAAAGAGGAAAGAAGGATACTATAGTGATGTATCAAACGATGCTGCTGTATGCAAACTGTGGACATAAGCAGGAAGAATAAATGAAGACATGCGTACATGAGGCTGAGTAGGAGGATGCAGGTGGAATGAAATGGGATGAGTTGATAGTATACAGGTGTCGCATAGACCGACACTAAGACAGAGTTTTGATAGTGGTGCAGATGCAGCAAAGGCAAAGCGCCGCATGGGAGGGAAGTGCTCGACATCGTGTTCAATGACACTAGCAGAGGCACGTCCAAGTGCTGATAGCCCGCAATGACATACCACACAGGGTATGCAGCTGTAGCAGAAGTCAACCTTACGGCATCACGCTAGTTGTCCCACTATGACTATACCAGGACCTCACAGGCGGTTACCCGGTCCGCGATATGCTGCAAAACGTTCATCGTCGTCGGCGCGGAGCGCTCTCCCCGAAGCCCGTTGGATTTGACAACACTGCAGAAGGCAGCGGAGACGCATCTTGCACACGTCGAACTAGCAGTGGCATCTGATTTCCCTTCTCGGGCTCAGACTTGACACACGGACGAGTCACAACACTAAGAATGCAGAATCGGTCAATATGCATGTTTAGTAATAAGAGAGAAGTGTGTCAGAAGAAGATAAAAAATGACATAGAAGCATGATGACCATAGTGGTTAACCAACAGAAGCAAGCCACCTAATCGGCAAGAATCTTCCGATTTATTCATATGCCAGAATAGTACTCACTTGACTTTGCGTTCAATGACTAAAGCAGGGTCTATGCTGAAATCAAGGTCGCGCAGCAAGACATATAAAAAGACCTTGATTCTAGAGTAAAGAATGTTCAGTTAGTTTAATATTGGTAAATCGGAACAAGGTAGAAGAATAATTCGCAGAAACTAAAGCAAGTTAGCCAGAAACGTCGAGACGGCGGAATGCGACAGGAGAAGAGAGAACTCTTGTGCAGACGAGATCTGTGCATAAGCTGAAATGTCAGGTCCATACAACAGGCTCTAACGCCTAACGTTGGACTGATAATTTTGTCTAATTCTGCAATAGCGTACGCCTTGATAATATCTCGCAACTCGTTGTGATACACATCGGAATCCAAGAAAACGACGATGACAACCATATGCTACACAACGAGGCCTACCATGCCAGGAACAACGGAAGAAGCGGCACGACATGACGGTGAAGTGACGGCAGATTACACTTGGAAGCAAGCCAGACGCCGCAATTAACAGGTGTACCGAGCGACTTCGGAATTTCGTTGATGGGATGTGTTGAGAGCAAGAGCAGAAGCATCGAGACATGGAACGAAAGGGAAAGAGAATGTACAAAATAGGGGATGATTGACTTACTCGGCAATTGCAAACTTATAACCGATACATGAACGATTTCCATTGACAGGGTTGCCGTTCAAGAACGTCAATATGTTTGACCATAGGCCTGGTATCGTATTCGTGGACGATGGTAGGTTACCCCAGCGCTCCGGTCTAGCCAATAACATGAGTGTTGATCAGCATGGTACCCCAGTCTGATATACATTTGAAGGAAATCAACGCACTTGAACTCCATTGCATCTTCCCCCCACACCTCTTTCCGTCGATTCACAGCTGCAAGTGGAATGCTCACAATGTCCCCACGTCGTATGCGAACAGTCCTACTCTCACGACCATACCGGTCCGTGACGCTGCCTGATAGGGGTATCTCATCCCATCCGCTGGGTGAATCACACACACGCATTGTACTTGATACCGGAGCGTATAGACGCAATGCCTCTCGCACGACCCAATCCAAATACTCATGGCGTTGTAAGTTGTCATCGAGTGTCACTGACGAAGGAGAGAGCTCCTGCAAGGACATTCGCAAAAGTTTCTGAATGTCTCGATGTTGTGACAGAGCGTACAGAATCCAAACAAGAGCAGAAGCTGTTGTTTCATGACCCGCAGCCATAAACGTCGAAATCTGGCAGAGAATCTCCTGGGTTGACATCTGCTGTGAGGGCATTGTCGCCAAATTTGAACGAACTGATCCCGGTGTGAATTAATATAACTTCGACTGTCTGTTTAAATACCATACTCAACACGCTGAGCAAGTCATTGCCAAGGTCTTTTGGGTCTTCCTTCGAACCGGTAAGAGCAGACTCTGCAAGGATTGCTTCTTTTCGTTCTGCAATTAAACCTAACCCGATATCTCGGATTTTAGTTCGAGTACGAGCCTCCGTCTCATTTTCTTCACGCTAGAATTTTATAAATATCGCTTCGAATTTTCAGAAATTGTGAATGAAGAGAACGTACGAAGATGCGCAATATAGGAAACCAAGCTTGTAAAATTGTCATGACCCGAAATTTACGAGCTGTAGTGAACACAGCCGCGAACGCGAGCGCAAGTTCGTTGTATTCATCCGTGAGAGAGTTGAAGGTATATCCAAACCCTAGTATCAGTTGCCATGTTAGGCTGTACACTTTGGAAAAAGGATTTCAGAGCTTCTTCGGAAACAGTACCTGCTAAACCAATAACATCCAAGGTAGCACGACCAAGCCATGCCAACGCATCAATTCGCGTACCGCCTTGCTCCGCAGTCAAATTCAACCGCGTGGACAAATCAACACCCTCGTCGTCGTCATCAATGATTCGAAGCCAGATGTCGCGAAGCTATTGGTCAACAAAATGCGAAAAAATAGTAGTATAAACCAAAAATAAATGAGAAATGACTGAAGTACAACGAGACAATGCAGGGAAAATTCGTACCTCGCCAGCTTTCTCCCAGAAGATGGGTAGGACTGCTCTGATGCTCCCGGCGGAGAATGCAGGAGAGATTATTTTACGCTGCCGCTTGTGCTGCTCGCCTTCCGAAGTGAGCAAACCTACAGGAGTCGGGATATGTGCGTTCGAGGGATCCACATGCAATAATGCAATGAAACTCACCATCGTGACCAGCAGCCATGCTCGCCAGACTGTCTCTCACGAAATCGGGCTTTGGATAATCATACGCGTTGCCAAGGACGTGAGCAACAGCTCGGGGGTCAGTAATCATCAGCCTAGCACCTCCAAACAAGCCATGGTAAATGAACGCTGGGCCATGGTCCGCCTCCCAAGTTGCAATGAGGTTATTGTTCTCCTGGTCATGCATGGCCGCAAGGTTTCCCATGAAGAAGGATGGGGATGGAGGACCGCGAAGGCGGCGAAGCGGTGAGATCTGTTGGCGCACGATTATACGGACAAGACCAGAAGCAGCACATAGGAAGAGCAGTAAAGGTACAAATATGTACGTCAACGTCCTAGAGGATGGCAAGAACGCAGTGAGCCAGGTAAGGAGAGCGAGCGCGTCACTGTAGAGGAGAACATTGCTCATTGGACCAGCAACGTCGGAGACGTCCAGCATATTACAGAAGGAGGGTATTTACTGCTGGCCGGCAGCGGACATTGGACAGGAGGCGGGCGTGCGGAAAGAGACCAGCTCTGATCTAAGTGAGGAGGTATAAGTGGCAGTTGGTCGAGAAGAGACGGAGGCTCAAGCATAGTGAGAACGGGCCATGACGCCGAATCACTTTCGGCGATCCCGGCCCACTATGCATGAGAATGTCTTCTCTCTGCGATCGGCACTCCCGGACTTTTCCGCCCCGACAATGGTCAATGTTTTTGTTTTATTACCCTTTTTTGAGTCTTTCACACTCGCATATTCTACCTTATTCTGGCAAACACATGTACAATCCGCCGTCTCATATGGTACAAGGGGGAAAATACTTTCGAAATCAGATGGCTCTTGCCCAACATGAGGCTTGGTCGCCTGTATTCGCCATCAAAGCTCTCCGAGAACGCCGTACAGGACTTCCCAGTTTGCTACGATCGTCATTCTCTGATTCCTCTCCTCCGCATGCACAACGCACTGTCCTTCGGCCTCGCCGGGCAGATTGCACGCAAAGAACTCCAGAACCATTCATCTTGTCTTATCGAGGAGCCATGCATTGATTTATCAGTATCTAACATGCATATTGTGTTTCCTTATGCTCCCGCGCACGCGTCAGTGTTTATTTGCATAACAGGTCTATTCAGTATTTTGCCTCCGTTTCGGAATCAATGGCTGTGCAAGTCGCATCGGCGGCCTATGTCCCCTCAACAAATGAAGGTCAAATACAATATTTTTATTTCGATACACATGGGAATGCCGCCAAACAGTCCGTACACAATGTAGTTGACTAAAGCAGGACAAGAAAGGACAAAAACGTGTAGCCTCTAACGAGCCTACATGGTTGAAGAACCCCGAGGACGCCGAAGGAACCAGCCAAGACTTGTACAACAACAAAGCCAGTCACCGCATATACCTTATTGGCGCTGTGGTCAACTGCCTATAGGGGAGTATTGTCGGCGAATAGATTGGACACGACTTGAGTGACGAATTTAGTTTTGATATTTGGACATGTGCCTCATCTTGTATGACCTCGAATGTCAGATATTCATCTACAAAGAACGTTTACAAAACATTGGATCAAACGCGTGTTCAATGTTGCAACGATTGAGTGTGAATCATAGGATACCTGCCTCTTGCCCGTGTAATTTCATCTGTGGCTCCATTATATGGACAATGTTTCGTCACAGTCTATGAGTAAATTAGATCTTTTGCATGTGCTGACTGACAACCACAGATGAGGTCCCAGTGTTACAGTGATCTTCTCACCTAGTACGACTACAGGCACTCCCTCAGCAAGCTCTATGCTAGGTACTATCCCCACCCGATAATTTGTCCCTTCGTTGACACCGATCTCGCGTGCTTCCCCGAGATTGAACAGCAAGTGACTTCCGTGTAGGCAGAGAAAGCTTGTACTTCCAGCAACCGTGAATACCACAAGTAGAGGAAGACTATCTACTATCCAGCATTTATATATATTTATAATGCTGCGTGCTATCACCCTAGGAAAAGGGATTCTATATGTTATGTTTGTATCTCATGAGAAGGTAAGGTGCAAGACTTACATTGCAAAATATGTAAACTGGTCTACAAGAAGGACTCGGAACAGATCAAATCTCCTGAAACCTGATGACAATATCCAGTACTCTGCAGCCTTATAAATTGCAAGGATGGACAAGGTGATTTGGTAAATAAGGGGTATAATCCTACTAAATTCAAGTATTATCTGCCAAACTATTGTGAATAAGTATTTCTTACCAATAGAGTGTCTCGAACAAGGGCTGAGTACAATCGCCCTGCACAACGCATATAGTCATTATTAGTGTTGAGGCCTCTGCTAAATGCATTAAAATCCAAATAGAAAACTACATGAGCTTGAGCCTACTTTGACTGGGAACCTTAGTTTGAGCTGACATGACCATGAAAGCAAGTCTCAAAGAGGATTCTAGGACAAGAAATAAATTGAGTAGTGCTAAAAGTCTCCTGCCTAAGGTATGAATATAATTAGCCGAAACTAATGCCAGCAACATAGAAGTTAATGACACACTTTGACTGTAAAGTGCAGCAACACGAATTAGGAGTATGTCTATAAATTCTCTATCAAATTAAAATATTAAATTCAGATATGAAGTGAAAACTTTACAATTGATCAATAGGACGATTGCCCAATCTACCATAGAACTTCTTATCAATCGGCTACATGGCAATAACTATAGTGACCTACCTGCAATATTGTGGATCCATGTTATTGTGCCACCTAGAAGTTATAGTCATTACAAACCAGACACAATACAGTATTTCCATGCTCACAACTGTAACAGTCTTTAGTTAGTACAGATATATCTGGTAGAGGCTTGTTAGAGTACTCACAGTTCCTTCGAAATGTTCAGAACATGCACTACAGTGGAAATTTCAAGTTTGTCATAACAGCAACGGAGAAAAGGAGATAAATTTACATTGTAGGCTGATAAAGGCTGACAGGAGCCCGCCATATCGATTCTGCAGAGTTTATTTATTTTAGTCAATACCAAATTCAGGAATTACAAATGTACGAACCAGGAAGTAAACAACAGAAATACGATTTAACGGACGAGACTTTTGGCGCGTTGCATTGATGTCTAAATGAGCTCTGGTATCCAAACGGCAAAATCAACCATATTCACCCAGTAGTAGTTCACCTTAAAAGAGTAGTTTTTTTAATCAAAGTTGGGCCCAAATAATTCTAGAATATAATTAAACAACTCACTTCCTTGTCCATGGTTGTGACTGAATCAATTAGACGAGAAGCACGATACATAGAAGGATTATACACTCAACTGGTATAATACAGCAAGAGCGACGCAAGCGCAACCTCGCAGTACAACGCAGTTTCAGCCTTATTAACGACCAAGCTAAAGTCACTGGGTGCGTCGTAGGCTAGCGCACGCTGGTGAAGATCAGCGATGCCCATGGTTTGTTTAGAAGTACTACGTTGAAAAGTGAAGATCGGGATGAATGTCGTCGCTCGAACGGGACTCCAGTTAAATATCATGACTGGAGGCTGATGGCGATAATCATCAATGTACAACTTTCGGAGTCGGTTTAGGAACAAGGATAAAGCAGACGATTCACCTCATTATCTTTCCACCCGCAAGGTCGATTGAAGTGTTGCGAACCAGCATCGAACAACGACCCAGCGCTCGAGAAGCGTCCTCGCCGAGCAAATAAACCAAGTCGAGACGCATTTAACGACATCGAAGTGCCATTCCAGCGTCACGCATTGTTCGCATCTGATTGGTTGCTGAGGAATGTAATAGTATCTGGCGAAGGTTCGACGAAACCAATCGAAGATAATTAGTACACGCTTACGGAAATGGAAAGTCGACAAAACAAATACGAAAGTGCATACGGTTTCGGCGCTTCGGAACATCGAATTCTCTTGAACAACACAGGGCTTCGCTGAATTAGGGAGAAGTGCTCGAATGAGTCACATTCTGAGATACAACATGGATAACGGACAAGTATCAGGCTGGCATGGGTTGGATGGCACGGCTTATACAAAGTATAATAATAGGAAGATGGCAAAAAATACATAGGAAGTCATAATGTCGTAATCATTGGAATCCTGAGTTGTTGCACTAATGAGGATGCAATCAGTACCCAGGTGCCGGTTTGATGGTGCCATGAAGCCATTGACATCACCTGTGTCAAGCTTCCGTAGGCTTTGATCCATGTCGCTCTAGAATAGGTCCCATTTCTCTTTTCCGCCGTTAGTTCTTTTCGCTCCTCTACCACGACGGGTTATCCGGCTGTACGATCGCATGTTTCCACAATCGTGATTTAATCCTGTCGGGCACGGGATGCGTTCTTTTGAACATGTTCCAAGTCGGGTGTATCATCCGTGCTTATATGCGCCCCATATGCTTCAACTTGCGCTTTCGCTATCCTACCAAGAATATAAACGAGAGAAGGAATCATGGAGACAGCTAGCGGTGTTGCTCGTTCAGATGCATCTAATGATGCTTGCTTAAGGAATTCAGGTTTCCATCCTGGCCACTTCGAGGTTAACAACATTTCGGGCATCAGCAGCAGCAGTGCTTACCATCAATGTATGAGAGTGTCTGTTGAGTCTCCTGCCCAGGCGACAACTGGGTGGATGACTGCTTACCTGCCTACAACGGTAAGGTAAAATGCGGAATGGTAAAAGTAGGAAATTAGTAAGCACATACATTATGAATTTCAATATGAATAAAACAGGAAATCTTGATTCAACGCCTGAAAAATTTCTCAGACTAGAGCTACTAATATATATATGTACATATGTCTAGAGTGCTGTCGGAGCTCGTAGAGCTGCCTGTAATGCACAATTCTAGTGTATTTAATATAAGCCAGCTAAAATATGTATCTCTCTTACATAGAATTGATAAATTTCCACATGTGTAAGACGCACATCTAGGTATACCCAGTCTCCACCAGTAGTTATTGAACAGTACCTATTACAACTCTTTGAGAATGCTATAAGTACAGACCTCCCGGTTTACTACGATCGTTGTTTTCGCATCATGGATTCATGTTGTCTTTGGCATGCGCGACACGCGGCCGTTTGGCGTCACCGGTGACCGGGAAGACTGCACGCAAAGACCATCAGGGCCGTTCATAATGTCTTATACCGGGAGTCCTGCATTAATCTATCAGTATCCATCATGCGCATTATAGTCCTTGCTCTCCCGTGTAGCGGTAATGTTTATTTCTTCAACTAGCCTTCTTAGTACTTTGTCTCCATTTCCGTATCAGCAGCTGTGCATGTCGCATCGGTAGCCTATGTCCTCTCAACAAGTGAAGGTCAACTTCAACATTTTCAATTTGAAACGTGTTATAATACATGGGGACACCGTCAAACAGCCCATACATAATTCAGACGATAAAAATAAGACAAGAAGGGATAGAAGCGTGTGGCCTCTAACAAGCATGCGCGATTGAAGAATCCAAAGGAGAGTGAAAAGCCCAGAAAGCTTGCAAGACTTGTACAAATGATGTCACAGTGTATATTCTATAGGTACGATGGTAAGCTGACTGTAGAAGAATGTTATCAGTACATGTCTTGAGCGTGTCTTGAGCCAACAGAATACGATTTAACTAACAGGTAAGTTCTTCATCTTGGTTGTTGTTGTTGTATGTCCAACGTCTGCCTCAAACGAATGGTACTGAAAAATAAGATCGGACGGGTGCTTGATACAACAGTTGTGCAAATGATAGGATACCTGTCTCAGCTTGCATGTCACCATTATATGGCGGAGGTGCGCCTACAAATTCTATGAGCAAGTCAGACGGTTTTTCTTGCAATTACTTGTTGACGATTATCATGTCAAGGCGAGAGTAAGCTTCTCACCTGTCGCTACCACAGCCGGATCTTCAAACTGTATGTCAGATACTGTCCTGGACCGATAATTTGTCCCTTCGTTGACACCTCTCTCGCCTGCTTCCTTGAGATTTGACAGCAAATGACTTCCGAGTAGGCAGAGAAGTGTTGTACTTCCGAAAACCGTGAATACTACAATTAGAAGAAGATCACCTGTTATCCTGCATTTAACAATATTCATAGTGCTGCATGCTATCACCCTTGAAGAGGGACTCCATCAGTTATCTTTCTGCCTCAGCCGGGAAGACCATATACAAGACTTACATCCCATAATATATAACCTGGTCTTCAATTAGTACCCTAACCAGATAGAAGCCCTTAAAGCCATATGAAACGCTCCAGTACTCTCTGGCTTTAAAAATCGCTAGGACGGCCAATGTGCTTTGGTAAACAAGGGGCATCACCCTACTGGATGCAACCATTATCTGCTGACCTGCCTTGATGAAAAGGTATCCCCTACCAGTAGAGTGTCTCCAACAACGGCTGAGCACACTTGCTTTGTTCTATACATGCAGTCATCGCTAGCATTGAAGTCCCTATTTGAAATATTTAATGACAGATACCGAGCCATATAAGCATCGGCGTACTTTGCCAGGAAACCTCAGTTTGAACAGATATGATCATGAAGGCGAGCCTCAAAGAAGATTCCAGGGCAAGCAATGAGTATAGGATTATAGAAAGGCTTCTGTCTAACAAGGCAATAAAAATAAGTCGAAGTTAGTGTTAGTAACACAGAAGTTAATGGCACACTTTGACAGTAAAGCGCAAGGACACGAATAAGGAGTACATCTAGACATTCTGCGTTAGCAAAAAGTATTATAACAAGTATAAAAGGAAAGGTCTACAA
This sequence comes from Fomitiporia mediterranea MF3/22, assembly GCF_000271605.1. Classification (NCBI taxonomy): domain Eukaryota; kingdom Fungi; phylum Basidiomycota; class Agaricomycetes; order Hymenochaetales; family Hymenochaetaceae; genus Fomitiporia; species Fomitiporia mediterranea. The sequence goes on from NW_006760403.1 coordinate 728,385, forward strand.
TCAATCATCAGGACAGTTGCCCAATCTATTTAAGTTGTGCCATTTATTACTCATTAATTGGCTAGGTAGAAATATTTATAATTGCTCACCAGCAAGATGGTGTATCCATGTCACTGTGGTACCTAGAAGTTATGTCTCAACCACCAGACATCCATGCAGTGTTCCGTGCTCACAACTACACAGTTCAGTTAGTACAGGATTATTAATAGTGGCCTGTTAGTGGCTCACAGTTCCTTTGAAACATTTAGAACATGATCTATAGAGAAAGCTCAGTCATACAAAAATGGAGAAAGTGTATATTAACCTACGCTGTATGCTGATAAAGATCGACAAGAGTCCGCCATATCGATTCTGGCATTGTATATCTATTTAGTCGATACCGAATCCGGGGATTACAAAGGTGCATACCAGGCAGTATATAATAGAAAAAGGATTTCGAGACTTTTGACATATTATATTGAAGCCAAATTGAGGTCCTGGTGTCCAAACAGTACAGTAAAGCATTGCTCACCCAGAAATATTTCACCTTGAGAAGCATAATTAGTATGTCAAAGTCCGATCTAATCGTTGTGTAGTACAGGAAAGCCACCTACTTCTTTGTCCATGGTTGTGACTAAATCAAAATTAAACGAAAAGATAGCACAAGGAAGTACTATACACCCAACTGGTATAATACAGCAAGAGCGACGCCAGCGCAACCTTGCAGTACGACTCGGTTTCAGCTTTATGAATGACTAGGCTGAAGTCGCTGGATGTGTCATAGGCCAGTGAAAGCTGGTGGATGTCAATCATTGTTTGACTTGGCGTGGAAGTACTACGTTGAGGCACTGAAGGACGAGGTGAATGCCGCTGCACGAAGGCGAGCCCGGTTAAATACCATGACTGGAAGCTAGTGGCGATAATAATCAATGTTTAACTTTCGGACTCGGTTTAGGGGGAAGGATAAAGTAGACGATTCACCCCATTATCTTTCCACCTGGCAAGTTTCTTGAATAGTCACGGATAAGCATCGAGCAACCACACAGCGCACGAACAGCCCTCGCCGAACGAAATAAATCAGATAGAGACGCGTTAAATGATGGCGGAGTGCCATTCCATCGTTAAACAATGTTCGCATCTGATTGGTTGCGGAGGAAGGTCATAGTATCTGGAGAAGTTGGAAAATATCACTTGAAAATGATTGGCGCACACTTACGGAAACGGAAAGTCGACAAAACAAGCATGAAAGTGTATGCGCATTTCGTCGCTTCGGAACAGCGGGACTTCTTTTGAACAACATAAGACTTCACTGATTTAGGGTGGAGGCTACGAATGACTCATGTCCTGAGGCGATGCAGCATGGATATTGGACTACTGTCAGACTGGTGCAAACTACGAAAAGCCGATACAATGTGTATTAATAACAAAATGGCAAGAAAAAATACATCGTAAGTCATGAGGTCGTGATCATTATAATCGTGACTCGTTGCAATAGTAAGAAATTCGAGGCGCAGCGCCCAGGTGCCGATGTAGTGATGAAGTTCGTAGGCATCATCTGTGTCAAGCTTCCGTAGCCTTCGCTTGAATGTCACTCCAGAATGAGTCCCATTTCTGTCTTCCGCCGTCACTTCTTTTCTGTCCATCCTCTATGACAGGCAATCCGGCTATGTGATCGCGCGCTTCCATCGCAATCGTGATATGATCCCGTCGAGCACCGGATGGGTTCTTCTGAACATGTTCCAAGTCGGGTGTATCATCCTTGCTTATATGCGGGCCATACGCGTCAGCTTGCGCTTTCGCTATCCTACCAAGAGCATTAACGAGAGAAGGAGTCATGGGGACAGCTCCAACCGGCGGTGATGATCGTTCAGAAGCGCTTAATGATGCTTGCTTAAGAAATTCAGGTTTCCATCCTGGAGTTGTGTTGCGGGGCTGAATCTCATTTCGGACGTAATCGGCAGTGACGTCTTCCTCAACATCTGAATACTCGGGAACGCTCCTGATGGGTCTCGCGGGTCCTACGATTCCCCCGAACGTAGCCTTCATGTTCTTCAGACGGGCCTTTTCTGAATCAACGTCTAGCACATCGGGTGTGATGACATTGTTACTGTCATGTCCAGAACTTGACGACGGATGAACAGTCGTTCCGGAAAGAGTTGTCGCACTGGAGTTCATGCGTTCTAACGGAAATACTCGCACAGTCGTGTCCTTCTGGGGTGTACCAAACGGCGTCTTTAATTCATCATCATCGGTAGAGCTTTCGGCGTCCGAATCAGAGGAAAATCCATCTTTGGGACGAAACTCGACTGGTGCACGACGCCTTCCTTCAGTGAGGTGCTTCCACCGACGCTTAGTCCTCGCGTTTTTCACCTTTTGCAGAATGGTCGGCTTACGAGCGACATCATACGCCTTGAACTCCGCTTCTGCGTCTGGTGGGTCAGTATCTAGGACAAGCCTAAAACCGCCTTCGCTCCGAGACTTCCCTCTACGTAAGACTCCAGCAGCCTTCGTACTAGCTGGTGCGTCCCAAGCGTATGCTTCAGGAGAAAGAGACCTCCTTAGGTCTTCGCGAGACAGTAGGCGTGCAGGTTTTCCTTCTAGCAATGCTCCGGGAACAGATACATAATCGGCCTTCCCAGAGGAATCTCCGTCATTTGGGAAAAGTATCTCACGTGGGCGTGCTGGTGTAGTCGAAGTCAGATGGAGTCGGTCAAGCAAGCGTGTCCACCAAGAACGCAGGGGAGCGAAATTTCCTGCACGACCGTGGACGTTTGGGAGTGCTGACGAGTACTCCGCAAGGTAAGTGTCCCATTTCTACAAATTGTCAGGTTTGACTGCGTTCAGCTTCATAGAAAAGTCAATACCTCGTCCGGATCTTCCCCGATCCATCTCTTGAGCGCCCAATCACAGAGAGAGCCACTGGCCCAAAGCACACAAAATAGAGCATCGAAACCCCGTTCCCTGGACGTTCCCCATCCACTCCCGTTCGCAATCCATAGCCTATCCCAAGCGTTTGCCCAAGAGTATGACAAGGTGGATCGGGTCAATAGAGCGATGGCCACTGTCATTGAAACAGCTCCCAAGCAAGAAGATGCGAATCGTGCAGTTGAGTGTGCCAAGTTAGACTCAGAAATCGACGGAAGCGCAGAAGGGACGACGACAAGGAGCGTCACCAAGGGTGTAATCACTGAGGCAAGGACTACTCGCGAACCTAACGAAGGATGTGTAATAATGCTGATAGCAATGGTCAGAGTGATACTAGTGGCTTCAAATTAGATTATCTCATCGCACTGCCATTCATGAGACGTACCCTCCACATATGCCTATAAATGTCAACGCAGCCATTTTCCATCGACCTCCGAGGATGATAGGTGGAATGATGGAGAAAAGCCACACTATCAGAAAAGTAGTGGGCGTAAGGGAAGCCGACGAAGTCTCGTTCTGTATGAGGAGTGATAAAAAGGTTGAGGCATGGACTATGTAATATTTTGCAACATGAATAATAGCACAGCACAGGAGTCTTAACTGACACTTACGGCCGAAGAGGTAGCCTGAAGCAAGGCCTCCAACGCCACCACCCAAATGGAATGTCCAATGCCTTATTTTTTCACCCTTTTCAAAGGCTCCAGGGAGTGAAGATGTTGCGTCTGAACGTGGTGAGAAGGAACGAGTACGGTCGAGCGTAAGGAAAGTCCCAGAGAAGGTAAGTACAGCGGAGAATAGCAAGAGAGGAACAGAGTAAGCCAACAGCAGGGAAGTTGAATCTCCAAACAGCGAAGTGACTGGTGAATAGTCAACTAACTGACAGAGAAAAGAAATGTGGACTATCAGACTTACGTTGAACGACCATGTTAGACGCTTAGAAGTCGGAAGATAGGGGTTGGGATAAGATTTGAGAAATCGTCAGAAATCGTTACAATAACATAAAGTGGTATATTCAGAGTCCAGAAGACGCTGCAGGGTATTTGTAGGTGAGCTATTCCCTCTGCTATGAGACCCAGGACAGCGCCTGCTGTTGACTATGTGAAAGCGTCGAAGTAGATGATAGCAGTATTTAATTGTATGCGCGAGTGTGGGGTGATCGACGTACGATAATTATGTAATTATTGATGCCATAATCAACTTTACAAAGTGCTGCTAGAATTTGTGAGAAGTGAACGCTGCCACTTATTACCATGTCTGCGGAAGCAGGGAGTTCAAAGGCAGGGAAGATTTGGGGCTCAAGTTTTGACAGCTACAACTCTGAACTACAGAGCTCTGTGCTTCAAGCAACGAAGCTCGCCGTCGGCTTGCCTGCCGACGTAAACTTCTTTCGGACTGTCGACAACAACTTTGCTCAGGCAATCGACTCTTGTTCTAGGAAGGCACTCGCACTCACAAACAACTTATTGGAACTCGCAGAAGCACACAACTCGACCTCTTCCCGTATAAAAGGCAAAAAGAAGTTAGGGAATCAGGAGGATGTTGTGGACGGGTTTGGATCTTTGGTGGTGGATGTGCTAGACCAACTTTTCGAACGGGCCGTATGTAGCTGTTAGCTTGTGCCTTGCATCTGAAATGCGCTTACTCTTACCTCTAAGGACACAAGCTTGGATGACTACATGGGTCATACAAAGCCGGCTGCAATATCCGTTAAGCCACCTCCCGCAGCGTCGACCTTTGTACGTCCTAGAAGTTGGACTTCGGACTGGAGGCTTATTTGTTTATTACCAGACCTCAAGTACACGACAGGGTCGATTGGATCCATCACTTTTGCATGCTGCGTATCTTCCGAAGCCTCAGCTTAAGTTCAGGAGGAGAATCAATAGCGCACAATCCAGCTGGTCGCCAAATCTGAGGCATAAGTACAATGCTCAAGTGCCGTTGGGCTACGTGTTTCACGACACAGACGTCATAGAAGGGGATTCTTGCCTCGGTGAAGGGACATCCCAGTATGTGTCCTGTCATTCCCCCGATTGTGTCATATTCAAAATCCTTGCCAGAAGTTTTCACCCCTATCGTTATGAAATCAAGCACATCACATATTCTCGACAAATGTTTGAGCATAGACACCCTATTCGGCCATCCTCGTTTGAGAACACTCCATTCACATGGATAGACTCCAAAGAGCAGCTAGACCTCCTGCTGGATCAATTGCGTCATGTCCAGGAAATTGCTGTTGACCTTGAGCATCACAGCTACCGCTCGTTTTCTGGGTTTCTTTGCCTCATGCAAATCAGTACCCGCGAAGAAGACTTCATCATTGACACATTAGCGCTCAGAGAAGAACTGGAAGAACTGAATGAGATCTTCACAGATCCAAAGATCGTAAAGGTCCTCCACGGCGCTGACAGTGACGTCGTCTGGTTACAACAGGATTTTAATATCTACATTGTAAACCTCTTCGATACCTACCATGCGTCAAAGTTACTGGGTACGTTGACTCGAATGACAGAATAGTATTCCTCTGACTTCTTTGTAGACTTCCCAAAGCACGGATTAGGCGCGTTGCTCGAAATGTATTGCGACTTTGTTCCCGATAAACGATACCAGCTAGCCGACTGGCGTATCCGGTACTTCTTTTTCTTCCACTTAATTCTATTCTGCCTGTTGCTCTAACCTGCGGTATATTGCAGGCCGTTGCCAGATGAAATGATGAAATATGCACGCTCAGATACTCACTTCTTGCTGTATATCTATGATAATTTGCGTAATGCACTCTTGGACCGTGCGCGAGGACAACCGGACTTGGTTCGTTCGGCACTAAGTCGCTCGGAGGATACCGCTTTGCGCATTTATGAACCCGAATTTTATGACTTGGAAAATGGGACTGGACCTGGTGGTTGGAACACACTTTCGCTGAAATGGGGCCGTGCTTTGTCTGGCACACAACACACTGTATTTCGTGCTGCTCATGCATGGCGTGATGCCCTTGCACGAAAAGAGGATGAAAGTACGCGCTATGTGATGCCGAATCATTATCTATTCCAATTGGCGGAAAGGCCGCCGACGGATATGGCTAATTTGTTGTCTATATTTCGTCCTGTTCCACCGCTGGTTCGAACACAAGCAGCCAGCTTGCTCGAAGTCATTCGCACTGCTGTTAAAGAGGTGCCATCGATAGCAGAAACGAGAGGCGAATGCGTGAAAACTCAGAACCGCGTAGTTGATGACGCAAATTCGCAAATCAGGAGCAAACATAACACCACAGTGAACAGCGAAAATGCCTCCACGAGCTCCGCGAAGACCTGTGTTGACATATGGACAAGGAAGTCAGGAGGTGAGCAGATTCGAACCGTTTGGTCGAAAATGAATTAGAAGGTTAACATTGGACAGCAGGTCTTTCCGCATCGTCCTCGTCCTTGCTTGGTTCTACTTTAGCCAGGACGGCGTCTCAAGTCGAAGATCTGTCAGTTACGCGAAGTGCACTCTTTCCTAAGGGCTGGACTCCGACCGTGAGTTCGTTATTCATCTCGCGCCCGAGCATGTTAATCTAACTTTCCGATATTTCTTCCGTTCAATCTTTTGGCTAAAGAAGACTGCAAAGAGAGTTCTACATGGTGCTTCGATAAGATATCGAGAAGCTGTGTCTCGCATTCACAGTGCTCTGGTTGTAGCACCGATCATGCCAGCTGCCCTAATCGCTATTCCAGGGTCAGGGAACTTGAAGGCCTCTGTTAATGTAGACATCAACGTAGCATCTGTTCCAAATCAAGAACAGACCAGAGCCTCTGCCGTACCTGCAAACGAGCAACAGCCCCATACCCTTATTGCTGGGGTCGAAGCGTCTGATACAATTCTAACAACCGGACGTACTCGAGAAAGGAAAGGAAAACGTTCCAGGAACCCGACCACCGCTGATGAACAAGACAAAGCGAATCAAGTGAAGAAAGCACGAGTCCAAATGACGAGTGTGAATGGAGACAATGAAGCAATTGAGACAAAACCTGACGAGTTTGACTATGCTTCCGCGCCGAACCTTCTGGATGAGCATATCAAAGATCAGCCTGTCTTACTGAAACCTCAAAAAGGAAACACATCAAAAGGTACGTATCAATCTAGCATAAACACTTCGACGAAGATTGATTAGCTGTGCTTCTTTCCTTCCTTAGGACGTCGCGCGTTCGAGTATGGAAATTTCCCAGCACCTCCGCGAGCGTACAATGAAGTGAAGGGTGCCAATATGTCTCATACATTCAAGGGACGATAATTTTTCTACACAATGATATGTGGATCACAGATTTTTTACTCTTCTCCTGCAAGGGAAATTAAGACATCACCAAACCAGAAGACGAAGTCCGGTAGTTTTGATTGATTTCTCGTTCTCTTCTTCAAAATTTCAGCGATTGCCAGCTTGTGACCAATTGTTGTCTTCACAATTGGATAAAGCTCTAGGGTTTGTGGCCTTTGAACTGCATACGGCTTTGTCATCTCATTTCCGCCATCACAGGGTACAGAAGTCTTTCAACAAATAGCTGGATGTTCTTGACTCTGACGTTCATCTCCGATCTTCTCTTCATTTGCCAACAATTTTCATACCAATCGCGAAAATGTCGTGTTCATTGCAAGCTACACAACGTAGTATGAGAATGAATGGACCTGCCGTCGGCTGGCAAAGGGGTAAGGTGATTAACGTTGCCTCGGAATCTTTTGTTGGACATGAAAATATGTCATATTGGTGAAGTACTTCTACTCTAATACATTCACCCCCTTGCATCAGTTGGCCGCTGCGGCACTAGAAGCTCCGAGTATCACCGATGTACGGGCCGGTTACTTGGCTGTCTATCTTCTCTGCAAGAGGCTGGCCAACAGGCGTTTCCGGCATGAGTTCTACAAGTCGGAAGAAGATAACAGATGAATTTTTCAGCGAGACTATTTATTCAGCTGGTCGGACAGAGCGGACGTTCCATTCCCCCAAGACACCTCCTCCTGGCTCATCGTCGAAAAGTTCAAAGAGTCTTGTTATTTCAGCTGCTACAATGGCTTCTGTTACAACGCTAAATGAACCGGACAAAACGACTCTTGCCTCTATTAAAATTCCTGTAGTGACTAAAGTCGACATTGAGCATGTCACTGTCCAGGACGACCCACGGAAATGGTCCCGTGCACGAAAGGTACATCATACTATGACCTGAAGTTCTATAGGGTAACTGACTACAACTTCATTTTGTTGTTTTTGACAGACAATTATTCTTGTAATCATATCTCTGGCAGCATTGTTCGGGACTCTAGCGTCAAACATATACTCCCGTAAGTGTGGACCTACCACTACACTGAACGAAAACGCTGAGTCATTTATCCGTTGCAGCGGCGCTAAACCAAGTTAAAGCCGATTTGCATGCATCGGACACAGAAATTGCGACGAGCCTATCGGTATTCATTATTGTTCAAGGGGTCACTCCCTTATTTTGGAGTGCACTATCCGAAGTCAAAGGCCGAAAGGTGCGAAACTAAATTTGCTCATTGACTCATACCTCCCTTTGACAAGACGCTTCGCTTCTAGATCGTCTACATTACGTCAGAATGCGTGAGTCTTCATGAATCATAGACGAAGTAACTTACCTTATCTCGTTGCAGATATTCATAACGGGATGTATAGTAGTAGGATCGGCAAAAACTATTGCCGTAGTTATAGCTATGCGCTGCGTCCAGGCACTTGGGTAAGTGATAGTATATTTCAAAATACGTACGATGGTTCACATTACTATGCAGCTCAGCGGCAGTTTTCAGCGTTGGTGCTGGTTCACTTGCCGATATTTACGAGCCGCATGAACGTGGTACAATGATGGGTATCTATTACGCCGCGCCGCTCCTTGGCCCCTCTTTAGGTCCGATTATCGGAGGTGCACTGACCGACGCGTGGAACTGGCGTGCAACCTTCTACTTCCTGGCAGCATTTTGCTCGTTGTCCTTAGCGAGCTTTATTTTGTTTAAGGATACGTTTAGGCGAGAGCGGAGCCTTGCCTATCAGGCCGCGCTACTTCGAGCGAAGGCACATAACGAGCGGAAACAGAGACACGGGTCATCAACTCCGGTTTCACAGAGGACCAGTATTGACGGAGACGATAAGACAATAAACGGCGAAACACCGGAGAAAATCATCGAAGTGCGGGATATCGAGAAGGCTACGCCTGCAGCACATAGCGTGCAAGACGTGAGACTCTCCCTGCGCGACATCAATCCTCTCGCTCCATTACCTCAAGTCTTGAGAGTTAGAAGCAACCTCCTCATCCTCGTTGCTTCCGGTACGCAGTCTATCTCTTATCACCTGTGCTTCTTTCGCTTGTCCAGCATACACTTACCTGCAACTCACCATTTAGGCATCCTTTTTGCGTTTAGCTATTCGATTTTATACACGTGTTCCCGCACATTTTCCGACAAATATGGCTATGATGCACTCGGGGTTGGACTGGTCCTACTGTCCTACGGCGTAGGTAAGCACGTCGGACCGTCTCCCGTTTTTCTTGCGTGCTAACGGTAAATCATTCCATATAGGGAGTGTTTGCGGCAGTATTCTTGGTGGCCGCTGGTCAGACTATGCACTTCGCCGGTTGAAGGCTAAGAATAACGGAGTAGGGCATCCGGAGGTAGATATTCGGTTTGACTGAATGTGTGCACCGGAAACTAATAGGTGCGCAAATTTTCAGATGAGACTCGAAAGCACGAAATGGGCTATGGCTGTTCTTCCTCTGTCAAGCGTCGCATATGCTTGGCTGTGTCAAGAAAAGATACACGTGGCCGCCGTGTGTGCTGCACTTTTCTGCGCGGGATTCCTGTCAATGTGCGTTGTCCGCGTTGCTTAACTTTGGAGGACGCTAACAGACCAATTTTATTTCACAGCTGGGTCTACTCGTCCACTCTTGCTTATATTGTTGATGCAAATACTGGACGGTCGACGACTGCAGTCGCTTGCAACAGCTGCTTCCGAGGAACCCTTGGATTCGCTGCTGCAGAGATCGCTGTGCCTGTGCAAAATGCGATCGGTGACGGCGGGCTATATTCCATCTGGGCAGGCTTGCTGGGCATCGTCGGATTGCTCATTATGCTTCTCATTTGGAAGGGTAAGGAGTGGAGAGAACGCGACACCGCAAAATACACCCAAAAGTGAACATACATGATATTTAGAAGCAATTAGAAACTGTAGAAAAGGCTGTCTCCTGCAGGTCGGGTTCAGTTCCTTCACATGGTCTCCATAAATGCTGGGTAGAAATTCGCTCTTCGTTTACGGTCCCTTAGGGATTACGGATTTTCTTGTCCTCTTTGCTGTCGTTTTTGTTCCTTTCCTTGTTGCTTAGGGTGTAGAAGGATGTAGAAATAGATTAGTATGTACTATGTACATTAATGCAAATACCATATGCATTTCGTCAGTTTCGATTACTCGGGACTCCGGGGCGATGTATTGTCTTCTGTGCACGCAAGAGTACATGTTTTTACATAGAAGATATGCTACATATATACGCTAGAACTATAGACTTTCGCCGCCAACCAGACCCTCATCGCCGACCGGCCCTTCCTTGCCGGGGCTTCCAGCGGTTCGCCATGCGGCAAGGATAAGCTGGGCTACATCTTCCATTCCAGTTCCGTTCTTTACGGACGTGAACAAGGTCGGGCCGTCCCCGCGCATCTTTCTCGAATCGCGCTCCATGACCTCTAGTGAAGCCCCGACAAAAGGCGCAATGTCAATCTGAAATTGAACCTCTAAATGCTACGTAGTTCTTGAGATAAATTACGAGGCCCTCACCTTGTTAACGACAAGAAGATCGGATTGCGAAACGCCCGGACCGCCCTTTCGCGGAATCTTGTCCCCTCCCTGATATACACATCGATAAGCAAATTTCATCCTTTAAACGGAACGGTAATGGCCAAAACATCCGTATACTTACAGAAACATCAATGACATAAATGATATAATCGGCAAGTTCGCGAGAGTAATTCGCCGCAAGGTTGTCGCCTCCACTCTCAACGAAAAGTATCTGACAGCCAAATTTTGCTTGAAGTGTCTCTAAAGCACCCATGTTTGCGGATATGTCTTCGCGAATCGCTGCATGAGGGCAGCCTCCGGTCTCGATTGCAAGAATACGTTCTGCCGGAAGAGCTTTGTTACGGATAAGAAATTCTTGGTCCTCGCGAGTAAAGATATCATTCGTAACAGTCGCTTTCAGTTGCATAAATTTCGTCCTTAGACATCAACTCTAATCAAGTCGAAGAACTTACCAATATTGTACTCGGTGCGCAAACGTCGGCATAGTGCAAGCGTAAGTGCTGTCTTGCCTGATCCTACTGGCCTGTATGCGTGCGTGTACTCTTTAGTAAAAGTGCACCTCACAGAGGGAAAAGGAAAATAATTTAATAAAATACACACCCTCCGATGCCCACAGTGAAACCGCGCTCCTCAAAACTCCGCGACAGGAAGTTCGGCATATCACGCTCCGAGTACTTACCTTACACGCGACACAAAATTAGCAGCTAAACAATCAATAACGAAACATGACAACAAAGATCTCACCTGCGTTCTCTAGATGCTCATGAGTATGGCCATGCTCACCCGTACCGTGATCATGCGAGTGACTTGGGCCGTCCTGTTCGTGCGAATGTGCGACTGGAGCCTGTGTTGCAGAACTTCCAGAAAGGTTATCGATGAACTGCACGGTCTCGTTTTTCATGTCTTATATTACGTTTTGAAGATTCTTAAGCGTGAAGAGCTTTTGTTGAAGTTCTTAGGAACGGTGCGATATCAGGTTATGTCTCGTCTTATCTCGTGCATTATGGTGATAAGGGGAGTATATTGACTTTTTCTGAATAGAAGCATTTACTTAGTCATTGAATGACGTCATGGTCAATATTATATGTAGGCCGAAAATAGTTTTAAGTAACTATCAGTGCCTGTGCTGTGAGATGTACAAACTTGTTCGAAATCCTAGCCTAGCAATTACCAAACTCCGGGAATAAGTCTGTAGGGAACCTTCTCCTTGTATGCTTTGTATTGTGGTCCGATTTCGGCGTCTGACTCCATAAGGTTCTCCTATGCGCATATGAGTCAATGAAGCGAGAACACTGTGTTCGATGCTACGAACCTCTATTGGCACCTTTACTGCAAATGCGACACCGCAAATAGCAAGGGCATAGAGTGGTATATAATTCCAAATCAATCCTGCAAGTACCAGGTTTTGCAGCAACGCACAGCTAATGGAAAGACATGAGGGAAGTGAATGAGTCGATGCGTGAACTAGTACTCACGTGTACAGGGGATGTCTAACGACTGCGAATGGTCCTGAAGTAACGAGCTTCGGCCTCTCCCTCACCTACAACAGAGTCAACGTGAATGGTCAAGTACACTTCACGATACAAGCCAACGTACTCCAATATGATGAAAAGTGCCGCTTTTCCCTAGAAGGCTCACAGTTTGCATGAGCAACTTCCAAGTCCCAATCAAGCCTACAGTCGAAGCTACCCTCAGTAGATTTACGACATCCTCACTGAGCCGGAAATTTGGCAAGGCAAACCGAGAAATAAAGCCAGGCTGAGCGCATCCGTTCAGCGGAACTGCGACCAGATATGTTATAACCGGAAGCATCATCCCCGCAGCGTGAATGGGCGAAACAATCTTCCCCACAAGACTCGTCGGCATCGACTTTATCTGGCCCCCTTTTTCTGCAGCGACTTTCATCGAATTGCGCCCTACATGAAAGGCAGCTGCAGTATATATGAAGATCGAAGAGGTAACAAGGCCTTCAGCACCCAACGCAAGGCGTTCGCCTGGGATGTGTATACCGGTGAGATACATTCTGTGGCGAGATGGACAGCGAAGGTGAAGGTGAATGTAGGGTAGCAACTCTCGTCTGAATCCGGAGCCAAGACACATATTCAGTTCGGGATTCTCACGGTCTAAAGTTTCGAGCCAAGCAAATGCATCAGTCAACTTCTTTACTTACCACGTATGGAACGGGTGTATTAGTATCAATTATAATGATGCCCCTTATTGCGACAATACGGACCCAAGCAAAATGCCCAGTTTAAAAGGATACGCCTAAAGCAGCCTCCGGTCTCGATTGCAAGAATACGTTCTGCCGGAAGTGCTTTGTTGTGTATAAGAAAATTTGGCCCTCGCGAGTAAAGGTATCATCGTCATTAAACTTTGACTCTAATCAAGGAAAAAAAAAACTTACCAATATTGTACTCGTTACGCTTGCGAATACATAGCGCAAGCGTAGGTGTAAAACCTACTGGCGTATATACATGCGTGTACCTTTTAATTAGTTCCTCCTCACACACGGAAATGAAAAATGAAACAACACCCTCCAGTGCCTAGAGTGGAATTGCGCTGCTCAAAATTTCGCGACAAGATCGGCATCTCACGCTCTAAGCATTTATCTAAGGTGTGACACAAAATTGAAGCTGAACATTCAATTGCAAGCAAGACACGATAACGAGGGCCTCACCTGCATTCTCTAGGTGCTCATGAGTGTGTCCATGCTCACCGTTCATGATTGTGCGAGTGACTAGAACTGTCGTGCTCATGTGAAGAATGTACTACTGGTGCCTGTTTTGCAGAACTTCTAGGACTGTTAATGAACTGTATGGTCTCGTTTGTTTTCTTCACGTCTTACAACGTTTTTAAAGACTATTTAGGGCAAAAAAGGAATGGTAGGATAGCAGGCCACGTCTCATCTTATCTGAGTACTACGGTGGCATAATTTCAAAAACGTGAATTGCCTGTTCCGAATCGAAGCACATTCCTTTATTGACACTAAGTCAGTGAATGACGTCATGGACAATAATAGCGGTAGGCTTAAAATACTTTTTAACTAGCTGGTGCTTTATGCTATAAGATATAGAGATATGTTCGAAATCCAAACAATTACCAGACTCCGGGGATAAGTCTGTAGGGCACCTTCTCCTTATATACTTTGTATTGCAGACCGATTTCGGAGTCTGACTCCATAAGGCTCTCCTACATGTATATGTGAGTTAATAAAGTGAAAAAAAATTGCGTTTGATGCAACAAACTTCTATGGGAGCCTTTATCGCAAATGCGATAGTTATAATAGCAAGGGCATAGAGCGGTATATAGTTCCACGTCATCCCAGTAAGTATCAGGTTTTGCAGCAGGGCACAGCTAATGGGAAGACGTAAGAGAATGAAACGAACCGATGAGTGAACCAGAACTCACGTGTATAATGGGTGTCGGACGACTGCAAACGGCCCTGAGGTAATGAGCTTCGGCCTCTCCCTCACCTAAGCCAAAGTCAATGTGAACTGTAGATTGCGTGTTCAATACAAACCGACATACTCCAATCTGATGATAAGTGCCGCTGTTCCCCAACAAGTCAACGCATTGTCTGAACAACTTCCAAGTCCCAATCAAGCCTACAGCCGAAGCTATCCTCAACAGATATACGGAATCCTGACCGAGTCCGAAATTTGGCAAGGCAAAACGAGAAATGAAGTCAGGTTGAGCGCATCCGTTCAGCGGGACTGCGATCAGGTATGTTACAACTGGAAGCATCATTCCAATTGCATGAATAGATGTAACAAGTTTACCCAGAAAAGTCTTCGGCATCGACTTTATCTGGCCACCTTTTTCTTCAGCGACTTTCATCGAGTTGCGCCCAACATAAAAGGCGGCCGCAGTATATATGAAGATCGATGAAGTGACAGCGCTTTCCACGCCTAATGCAAGGCGTTCGCCTGGGATGTGTATACCGCCTATATACATTATTTGGCTAGATGGACAGCGAAGATGAAGGAAAAGCAGGGTGGCTAGTCCGTTTGAATGCGGAGCCAAGATATTTATTCATTCCGGGATTCTCACGGTCTAAAGTTAGATTCGAGCGCATCAGTTCATTCAGGACTTTACCGCATATGGAGACATGCATAACACTATCATTTTAATTATGACGTCCTCTTATCGATACTTTCCCACTTGGGATTGCATTAGAATCAACTTAAACGCCCATGTCGAAACGATTCGCCAATTCGGATTTCAGATAGTACGAGTACCTAAAGGCCTATCAACTTGCTTTGTAGCATTATTCTTGCACATAGTCTTGCCAAATTATGTATGAATCCGTTCTTAGCATAAGTAACATGCAAGGGCTACCCTCGGCATCATGCGGAGAGCTTGGAGAACTGTAATCAAGTATGTGGAGACAGCGCTCTCGACTAATATCAATACTGTAGGTATGCTACATATCATGCGCTGATGAGTGGTGGAGACGGAGGGCGAAACACCGGACCACCAGTTGCAGAGTATCAAGCGCTGATTGTTAATTAAGATGTCTCGATGAAGACCTAGTTAACACTGTAAAAGCAGCACCTCCCTCCTACCAAATCCCCGGTATGAGGCGGTATGGAACTCTCTTCTTGTAAGCTACATATTCGGGACCAACATTTGCGTCTGACTCCAGGAGTTCTTCCTACAGGCCGACAGTCATTCTGCATTAATTTCACAGTGAGTGCGAGAGACACGTACTTCAATTGGGATTTTCATCACAAATACGACGGCACAGATAGCAAAGGAGAGCAGTGGCGCGTAATTCCAAAACATTACTACAACTCCAAACTCGCCCAATAAAGCAGTCCTGAAACCGATGTCCACAAGAAAGTTAGCCAAGCATTTTGGGTAATATAAATCGAACTTACGCGTATGCAGGGTGTCGCACTACACTGAAGAGGCCGGTGGAGACGATTCGAGACTTTTCCCTAACCTAAGAAAACTGTTAATATTGGCTTTGTATGATTTCCCCCAACAACCTACACCGATGCCATGGAAAGAATGCCTTAACAGACTGATACTTTTGGTAACGGCCTTATAAGAAATAGCTAGACTCGCGCATGCCGACATCCGTATCAAATTAATGGTCTCTTTCTGGAGTCCGAAATCCGGCAAAGCCCAATGTGTAATAAATTCTGGCTGAACTCCCTTATTCAATGGTATTGCGATGAGATATGTCAATACGGGCAAAAAGAACGCGGATCCATGGAGGGGCGTGAGGAGTTTGCCCACGAGTGTCGTCGCATCTGATTTGAGCGGACCTCCGTTAGCGTTAGCAATCGCCCACATCTTTCGTGCGTTGCGAATCATTGCGACGGTAAATATAAAGAGCGACGAAGTAACGACGCCTTCGGTAGCGAGATCAGAAGTAGGGACATGAATACCAGCGATGTACATGGTGTCAACTGTGAGAAGGTGGTTTGGTGAGACAAAGACTGGATGTTAGTGCCTTGACTTGCATAACATACTTATTACTTTCTCTGGCACTGATTAGAGATGCAGTACGTCCCAATTTGGGCAAAACATCGGCGATTCTCACGGCTGGATAATGAGCTTGGCCATTTGCCGATGCAGAGTGACCTTGAAGCTTGATAAGCGCAAACCGCCAGCGCTCTGGTGAAACTGATCAAAGCGACTATTTCATCCCTGCAGATAAAAGGCGACAATTTCCTTGTTCTGACTGATCCCCGGTGGACTGGTTGGATTAAGACAACGCCCGAGTTTGACGAACAGGCAGCATCCTTGAATCCGCGTAAGTTAGATGCGATACGGGGGATTTAGTAACATCAAGCATGGCAAAATGCTGTAAATTGACCAAAGTAGACGAGCAACTGTTAGGCATACGACCTTCGGAAGAATTTCTTTTGTTATAAATGCAGGGCTATCTTGCATAGTGGCTAAACTTCACTTACATATTCAAGTGGATCCTTGACAATATGATTGAATATTGCTTCGGAGCTAAGCGATAACTTGTATGCAGCGTCACCGAATCCATGCACGACATGGAGGTTAGAAGAGTCCAAAAGGCAAAAATGGTCAAAACTCTAGGTTCACAAGTCACGTGCATATATTTCTGGTTTATACAGAGTCATATACCTTCTTTCACACAGGTGCTGACACTTTCACCTTGCACGACTCTGAAAGAGAACTTTACAAGCGAAGCTGCACTCACTGGAATTGACTTTACTGCTAATAAGATTATAATACCTATGGGTGGAAGGGCGTTCACCACCTTGGGCGAGCACGCGTTCCCTCGTATCCCGCCTGAGGTTTATGCGCGACTTAAGACGCGCTTTACAGAACGATTGAGGGAACTGTATGCATGCGTCGGTGTACCGGTAGAAGCACCAGAAAAGGAGGACCACGGGGATGTCGACTTTATTGTATGCGAGCCACTCAGCTCTGGCCCGTACGCTCTTGCTAGCATCAAAGCAGCGCTTGGTGCGCAGCACGCTAATCTTGCTGCGGCAAACCGGACTTCAAATTTTGCAGTCCCTGCAGACAAGGAACTTGGTTGCAAAGGCATTGGAAAGTTCTTCCAAGTCGATGTACATGTGTGTGACGACAAGCCAGAATTGGAGCGTACATTATTTTTCCAATCATATGGTGATCTTGGAATGATCCTTGGTCTTCTTGCACGCTCTCATGGATTCACGCTAGGAACAAAGGGGTTTAAGGTGTGTTAATATTCGTCATTCATCTCATCTAGACTATTTCTCAACAGAGCCGTGCTCAAGACGTACTTTGCACATCCTGACGATGGCCATATCTCATCGTTCCTTTTGTCCGAGTCGTTTCACGATATCCTTCCTTTCCTTGGGCTGTCCATGGAGGAATGGGAACAAGGATTTCCTACTCTTGCGTCTGTCTTTACTTGGGTACAAACCTCTCAGTTTTTCAAACCGTGCCGTCTTATAGACGCGGACCCATCAAAAGCAAAGAAAGCTCATCGTCAGCAACGAGCGATGTATTCTGCGTTTTTGGCGTTTTCTAATGAACGCGCCATTGCGGATTCAGCGCTATATTCCCCACGAAGTTATGATCTTCCTTCAGACGGAGCAGATTCTAAGCGAGCTACCAGTGCTTTGAAGACGGTCCCTGGAGGTCCCGAAGGTGGTAAACCGAAGTTTGAGCACCAAGGCCTTCTTGAACAAGCTCTTGTTTATTTTGGCAGGAAGGCTGAGTACGAAGCACTTGTTGCGGAGAATATACGGCGGCGGGCCTTGCGGGAGAAGCTCAATGGTACTCGTGTCATGGCATGGACTGGCCTGCAAGGAGTTGCCATAAAGTGGATCATGGATGGTATACGCGAGAGGTTGGGCGTGGATGGTATAATTGCCGCCCAGGATGACAAGATTCGCGAGTTGGCATTAGACGTGCAAACGCAGCTTGGCTTGTTTCCAAACACTGGCGTGTCGTTCGGTACAACGCCAAAAAATCTAACAATTGGTACTCTATCGTGAACACGCGCAGTCAACGTGCTACAGAGTTACCTCTTGCAAAGCCATTGCTCTTGAATCATAACTAACATATAAGATACCCACGTCTCCTGCTACGCTGCTTCTTTGTACGTGCCATGCATAAACAGCTACCTTGCACTTATCGCCGACCAATGTAATAAAATGATCTGTAAGCTTCAATTAACTGTACTTATCGTTAGGCACCACTGAAAACGATGTCGAATCTGGAATTCAAATCCACAAAGGGTTGAGTGCTGTATCTATACTATTGCTTTCGTAATGTCCATGTAGTGATTTCCTTCCCAATCTTCAGACAGACAGAATTGACTTCGAATACTCCTAGCTTGGCACTTGATAAAGTTTTTCCAAATCGTGAATTGAGGTCCGAAACCAATGATGAGGCAAGGGAAGTGACAGGCAGGGCAATTGAGAGGTCCTGTTCATCTAGCTCCGGATAAGTTGACAGGCATCCGACTGGAGGAGTACATGGGACCTTCGGCAGTGACCATGCTATGGAAGCATGGTACCGGGGTTCAATGTAGAATTGCTTTTGGTGCAAAAGCTTGAGTGTGGGCTCAATGGACTTTGATAGCACCTCTAGCTGAAACGTCACAACGGATCAGAATAATCCATATTAACAGGAATAATTCATCTTACCATTGAATGTCCAGCCCCGATATCAACGCCAAGAAAAACGCGTGTATGCTCGTCATTTTCAAAAACGGAGAAAGAAGAGAAGGAAGCTGTAAAGCTTTTATTGTGTCAATCAACCCATTACATATCACAATGTCCGAGCAAAGCAACTTACGGGTCTACAGCACGCGCCGCCATCTTCACGGCACGCCTTAATTCCTCACGCTGGTGATGCCGTAAATAAATAGGTCTTGTCAAAGAAATATGTAGCAAATATGTGGCGTTTGGACTGTCTTGCCAGTCACACACCAGAAAGGGTTCAATTTCCTTGCTTCGGCCTACAACTTCGTCCAAAAGTGAACGTAGAGGTGTGTTCGCCTTGAGGCACACAGGTACGTACACGTACGCAGCGAACTGTCCTTCCACATGTGGTATTGCGCGTATCCGTCCTTGGTGACGCGAGGGATCAGACGTTGGGGAAGGTACAGTCAACGATGGGTCAACCTTTGGCAATTTCCTGTACGTTCATCAATGTGCAATGTAACTGGATGACAGGAGTACTTACCGCTTCCCACTTGAACCAGAGCCATTATGACGTACGTCGGCTTCCTTCTCATCTTCGTCAGTGCTTTCATAGGAAACGAGGTTAACAGGCCTCTTCTGAGCCTTCATCGCCACCAACATGTCTCTATCTTCGATGCGGGCACATCTAGACTAACGATTGATTTACTCACGATCACGGGATTTGGACAAAATATCCAGATCCAGTTTGCTCACTTCCTGAACACGGACACATTTTCAGCCGCCCAATAGTCAAGGCTGGCACGGACTTACAAGGATTCTGATGGATGACGTCCCACATTCTCATGTTTTCCTCACTCATACTGTGGAGATAATTGTTAGTATAGCCGTCCAAGAGCCTTGGCCTGAGGGAACATTCAAAGGGGAACTCCGAGTGCTGTAAACACAGAACCGACTGCTGCCGTCTTCAATGCAACATCAAAGGTCACTTTGCGCCAAGACACCCTTGAAAAAAATCGATTTGCGCGCAATTATAAGAGGACTTCAACTCTCAGTCGTAGTCGAGCCACCTTGACTGGTAATTTGTCGCTACCTCCTTGGGACCCTCACGCATACTCCTGCATATGCTGCCTGATCTCATTGCTACACCTTTCTTGATATTGGCAGCTCTGCTTCCAACTGCCAACATTACAGACACCGTTCGCCTGTTCCACAAATCACATGTTTGTCTCGCCGTTAAGGTCTGCATTCGGAAGGCTGATGTTTCTCGCAGGTTACGGTTATTGGCAACTTCAACTTTAAACCAAAGACATTACTTTTTATCTCATACCCCCTTCCCGGACAAAAGTACTTAGAATCTACTTCGTTAATCTATTCCGGGACTAACAGTAACTCCAGTTCGACTGATCCTTTTCCAACCAGCTCAACAGCAAGCTTGGGTGATTCATATCCATTCGACAACACCTTAGATACTTCTACTCAAGATGAGTCTGGTGACCTCCTCGCAAAGCTACATTCACCTACACTACAAGTTGGCGTAAACATGACACTCAACCGAAGTTGTAAGACTTTATACTAGACAACCCCGGTCATAGCTCACGCGAACTTTGCAGCTATCACAGAAGCACCTATCTTTGCTCTCAATGGTACATATGACGAATCTGAGGAATTCTTCGTCGGCATCTTTCGCCTACGTAAGTCAGGCAGCAAGACGCTTTCTCAAGCATATTTTCTTGGAGGGAACTTCACAGCACAGAGCGCGTTTAATGGAACGATATCCATCTTAACCAACTCAACGCCGGCGTTGCTCGAATATTCGGCTCCTCATGTGTCTAATAAAAGTGAATATACGGACATGTAAGCGACCCTCTTTTGATGCTTAATGCAGTATTGTCATACTCGACTCCGTGTAGATTTGTGTATCTCTTGTTCAAACAGGACGACGACTTGAGCAATCGTATTAACCAGACTGCCTTCAAGT
The DNA here is from genome assembly GCF_000271605.1 of Fomitiporia mediterranea MF3/22. Lineage (NCBI taxonomy): Eukaryota > Fungi > Basidiomycota > Agaricomycetes > Hymenochaetales > Hymenochaetaceae > Fomitiporia > Fomitiporia mediterranea. Next base: position 749,212 of record NW_006760403.1, read on the forward strand.
CATGGCACGGCAATGGTCTGAAAATGGAAATTTCTGATATCATGGACAAAATGGGTTTGGGATCTCCATTGGGCGGCTCTTTTGTCTGGCTGGCGTCCGGACAAAGTAACAATGATCAACCAGGTAAGAATATTCAAATAGTCTCATCTTTGGACACTCCGACGATTCCACTGCTCACTGGAATGGTGAACTTCGGGACTGACACAATATCTTGTTCGTTAGGCGCGTACATTATGACTTCTACCAACACAAACGTGCCGAGTTCCTCGCCAGATGGGTCGGAGGCTCAGACTACTAATGGCAGTTCACTTCCGCAAACCAACTCTGGTTCAGCAGGGATATTAACGGACCCAGTCCAGAGTACTAACACTGAATCGAATCCTTCACAGACGGGAAGTAATTCATTTTCGGGAAATCCCGCTGGAACAGGCACTGGACCTACCAATTCATCGCCCACAGACAGTATCCTTAATAGTTCATCAAATACTAATACAGGCCCCCCAAATCTTCACACAGGACCTGGTCCTGTAATATTGTCGACTTCGCCTTCTAATGCAAGCTTTCCGACAAACAGCAGTGGTAGTGATTCGTCGATCCCAGGTACAACGTCAGGCTCTAATACATCTGCCGGATTCCCTTCGGATACAAGTACTGGCAATCAGTCACTGCCCACTTCAAACACAGGAACTGACGGTACTCCCTTCCAGTCTGGAACAGGTGGAGCCTCTACCTTAACGCAGAGCGACCCTAACAGCTCTATGACTATAAATTCAAATAGTAACACTGGGAATCCTTCATCCAATGGTACTCAGCCGGCCACTGCCTCTGGACCGAACGCATCCTCGACTTCTATCCTGCCAGCGAATAACTCTAACGACTCTGCAGCTACGAACTCAAACAGCAACACTGGGAATCCTTCGTCCAATGGTGCTCAGCAAGGCACTGCCTATGGACCTAACGCATCCCCAGCTTCTACGCTACCAACGAATAGCTCGAATGGATCTACAACTACGAATTCGAATGGTAACACTGGGTATCCCTCGTCCAATAGTACTCAGCCAGTCACTGCCTCTGGACCTATCGCTTCCTCGACTTCCATCCTTCCAGCGAATAACTCGAATGGCTCTACAACTACGAATCCAAATAGTAATACCGGAAATCCTTCATCTAACGGCACCCAGCCAGTCACTACCTCTGAACCTAACGCTTCATCATCTTCCATCCTAACAGAGAATGACCCTAATGCCTCTACGGCTATGAACTCGAACAGTAACACTGGGGATCCTTCGTCTAATGGCACTCAGCCAGTCGCTACCTCTGGACCTAACGCTTCATTGTCTTCAGACCCCAACGACTCCACGACTGTGAATTCAAACAGTATCACTGCGTATCCTTCGTCGAACGGTACTCAGGCCGCCACAACTTCTGGACCTGTCGCTTCATCCGACTCTATCCTGACAGAAAGTGACCCCAATGACTCTACGGTTATGGATTCAAATAATAACACCGGAAATCCTTCATCTAATGGTACCCAGGCAGCCGGTACCTCTGGACCTGTCACTTCATCCGACTCTATCCTAACAGAGAGTAATCCCAATGACTCTACAGCTATGAACTCAGATAGTAACACTGGGCTTCCTTCGTCCAATGGGTCCCAGCTAACCACCACCTCTAGTCCTGACGCTTCATCGGCTCCTGCATCCGGTGGTGGTTCTAAGTCTTCCTCTGACCCTTTTGGATCATGGAGCTATTTCACACCCTCTATAACTGTCTTTCCAGAATCCTCCGGAACGAAAACATGGGGTTCAACGGGTCTACTGGTTTCAACCACTGGGACCAGCCCCTCTTCGAACAACGGCAGTCAAGGACAAACATAGTCCGACAAGCAATTTTACTATCCTCCAATTTAGTATCAATAAGCAAGTTTATACCCGCTAGCAGAATCCGTGTAAACGTTGCTCCATGTAACGTTTCCCTTGTACCCCTGTCCCTTTTTATCTTCGATTTAGTCCATCCAACACATGTAATATACAAACGCAGTTGGCTCAGGAATTTGTACCGAAAGTGGGGTTTTGCGGAAAATGTATTTTCCGGCTGATTGAGATGAAGTCAAGATATCATGATTGCAGCATTTTCCTGCATAAATCTTAAAGCTATTGTGTCCTCTACTGAATAATATCTTTTGCTGTGGAATCGTCATCTGCAACAGCCTCAAAAGCACTGTCGTGACACCCATTTGTCGTGAACTTGCAATATTCAACTTTATTTATTGATTAATACCGATACGAAACGAAGCGGAGTCATGATGAATCCCAGCTCTGAACACTTCCTGCTACTAAGTTAATCAATTTTCAGACTCTGAGTTACAACAATTAGGTTCATTTCTTTGAGCAGTAATTTTATTTGGCGTATTTCTAGTCCTTATTAAATCACCGAGAATTTTACACTCGCCCTTCGGTCTCGACTCCTTCCGATATGATTGAGAAGCTATTCTCAAAAGTATAAGGCGATGTATCGGATGGAACAAAGTGAGTGAGCTTCATTTTCGTTTGCTGACTCAAGAATGTCCCGATCCCCTCCTGTGCGCATTCATGCTCAGACGACCTCCAGGCTTCCCACACATCCCCACCTCCCCATCCTGCTACTTTTCGACTTTTAGGAGGGAGTGACGGAACCGGTAGATATGCCGTACCATTATGATGTGTCCAGATCCGCGGCGTTGTCTACTTGTTTACCACTTCACGAAGACATCAGGCGCCCGCGACCTAGATTCGAGAGGAATGCCGGCATAGCCTTGGGATAAACTGGTATCCTGGCTCCCGTGGTACTCACGCTATAATACCAGGAGAAGGGCCGAGGTAACAGTGCGGGCGCAAGCGGTATCATTGATTAACATCCCGAATGGTCCTGGATTAAGATTAGGTAGGTTGTACGAGATATTCTTAGCATCTGCTTACGAATTTGAGCTATTTTAAGCAAATTCCAGAGTCACAGAAGTTCTTCCATAAAATTTACAGCCAATATCCGGATATTATAGCCAACGGTATCCTCACGAGGCACAGCCTCGCATTGGGAAAGCTCCTATTGCAATACCTTCACGTATCTGCGCGAGACATACAACGAGCTATTCAATAAAGTCCAGAGATATGCAACCTTTCCGCACTGACGTTCGCACGATGCGAACGATACAGTCAATAGGAATCAGACGTTGCTACCAGATGCGGACGGGAGAATGCGCGAATTAGCACTATCTTCCCCGGCTTGAACTCTATCTCCAGCTTCCGCGGATGCGTATTCGCTACACGGAGGGCTAGAAACATCCTGCCGCAATCATGTGTGCAAAGAGTCTGTATTCGATAAGCCGATAATTCCTAACGGCTTGATCGAAATTAGCACGTTCCATACCGGCACTTTCAAACGGTTGAGCTCACCAGAAACAAAGACGTTCTTCCATGAACTGCAACAATCGCACGGGTGAACATACAGAAAGATATTAAAGGAGGGGAGGGGGTCGAACTTTAGGACTATACCACCTCTCTTGTTCATAGTCGCCATCATGTATATTGCAGGCATCCACGTCCCAAACGACCCCTTTGCGAGTAACGTCGAGACAGTGGTCTGTGGAACTCTTGCACTCGGGGCCCTCGCATCTCTGCGCAAGCTTGCTGCTGCATTTGCTCGTGCTGACGCTACTGGGGGCAAGCTCATCTCTCTCCCTGGTTCGTGGACCGGCAAGCTTGTTACACCAACTCACGCTGCTGCGACCTTCGTGCCCGTTTTCATTTATCTCTTTACGGTTCCATTCGAAGGGTTTCAACAACCTGATTGGATCAAAGCATACGCTCTGCCTGACTACGGTCTCGATGGTTCAACCCAGACCCTACTCAGGTTGATTGGGTGTATCGGAGCCATCGCGTCGTGGGCTCACGCAGAGTATTGCGTACGCAAGCTCGGGCAGAATTGGCACATCATCGGAGTAAGCTTTAAAATTCGCATTGAGTTCCGCATGCTGAAACCCGGTTACTTAATATCTTTGGCGTTTAGGTTCGCGAAAAGCCTAAGATCGTCAACACGGGACCATATTCCATAGTCCGCCACCCATTCTACAGGTGGGCTGATTTGCTCGATTAAGCACTGACGCTACATCACAGCTTATACAGCCATATAGCTCCGTCATTGCCCTAGAGGCTTCATTGGCCCTGATGGGTTGGAGTATCATCCCCATTTACGCACTTGGAATCTGTGCTGCGGCGTTCACAGTGAAGATTCCCATCGAGGCAAGTACCAGTCTCCCACAAAGCGCTGTGTGACTTACTTGAACTGTAATCCAGGAACGGTTGATTGAATCCGACAAGAACATCGGGCCTGATTATAGGGAATACAAGAAGGAGGTCACATCAAGGTTCATACCAGGCATCCTTTAGTAATTGTAACTCCGAACGGAGAAGTCCTTCGTTTGCCTATTTGTAGCATCGGAATTCTTGAGATATTTCTTGCCAATCGAAGTTGTCCTTTCAGGGTTGTTATACGTGTTTTACTGGCACAACTCGCACCTTACTCTTAAGAAGTACTTCTTTACAGTCAATTTCCCCATAGATGAGAAAGAGGGGAATCTTTAGTCCACGGATAACATGTCTGCAACCTACGAATGCGTCGACCTTGCCTATGGAGAACCAAGAAGACCATCAGGTCGAAGTTCGTATTTAAGAAAGGAGTTAAACATCATACAGTTCAAAGTCCGTCGGGCGCCCCCACTCCCTCCTGAGAGTCTTGTATTTTTGTTTGATGCCTTGTGGAATGGAAGAAGTTCTTTTGGGGTCATTGTGTGTACGTCTTACCAGCGAGGTCGCTCTGCCAAATCTTTAGAAGTACTTCCTTTCAGCCGACCTGACCGCAAAGCGTTGAATTTGCTTGATTCAGTCGGAATAACCAACGAAAATGGCACATCACCAAAATAGATTGTTCTATGAAAGGGAGGAACTAGAAGTTCTTCGAAAATTGCACGCACGATATGTGCCACCTACCACCGTCCACTTGGGTCTGTTGAAACGCGGGAATACGTGCGGGTATCGGCTGATCGGACGTCATTGCCATAACAAAGTTTTCGTCCGATTGATAGGACTTGCGTCTCTCAAAGAGTTAAGGAAGAAAATGACCCCCAGCACGAAGGGAGAGAACTATGACATGTCTGGCAGCAGAACGAACCACGTCTGCAGAATGAGTGTGCTTGGGTGCGTCTACAGCTAGGTCAGAAAAAATGCTCCACAATATTCTTTTTCGAGTCGACCTAGAGCTGGCAGCTTGAAGGTGCCAGAGCCAGAACGGCTCTAGCGAGCATGCCAACTTGACATGGTCTCTCGGGGTTCCAGTCACTAACAGTTGAGGAAAAGCCAGGCGAAACAGACGTGGTCTGCATGATAATTGCAATCGATTACCGTACATGCCTTTAGCTAATGGCTGTCAAGTGGGGGGACTGCACTGCGCAGCTCGGGCGGTAGGATATAGAGAACCTTACACGCGCACCCAATCAGCATGGGACAACAAAAAAAGAATGGAGGCACACCTTCCGGATGAACTCCTCTCCACCGACTTCCCAGCCAGTCACGGCAATAGGATGAATACAGTCGCGGACTAGTCTCGAGACCGCCTCCCCCACTCCAAACTTCTCGCCCGTGTATCTTCGCCACCGCATGAGATTGGCCAATAGCTTATAGCGACGAGACAGGAAACGCCGTCGAGCAGGAATAGCCTCTGGATCGAACTTCGCAGACCCGCCTCGTTCAATATACGGCTGGCTAACGGCAATATCGTTATCCACCGCCTGTCGGAAGATCGTAAAAACAGTCTTCTCCAAGAGCTCAAATTTCTCATGTGCGGCAGAGGCTTCTACTTGTTCGGCAAGATCAATGATGGCTCGGACGTGTTTTGACGAATAAGGATCGAAGGCTCCTCCCTGGACAGTCTTGCACAGACGCGGCACAATCGTGGATAACATCGCAGATGCGAGGTCGCCGTCCGGTCCTAGCTGCGGTTCCGTCTCCCTATCTTCGTCTATCGTATCGTTTAGTTGGGCAGATCGCGAGTAGTCATAGAGAGCACCGAACCAAGCGAAACTGTCTAAAGCCCGCTGATTTGAAATTGGATCCCAACCTAACATCTCGAGGCGAACCCAGAATTCCCAAGCACTGACCATTCCGAGGCCACCGAAAGCACCAGAATACGTATCTGAGTATTTATCTCTCCACATGCCAAACCAACGTCCCACACCCTTCTCAGGCTCACGGAATTCGTCCGAACGAACGTCCTGCAATATGGAACGTACTTTGTCTTGAAGACTCGACATCGCAGCCTGGAAGTCCGCTTCATCGGATGGAGAAAGTGATGAGTCAGTAGAGTATCCCTCCTCTTCTTGTGAATCCGTGTGCCGAGAGTGTCGAGCGGCTCGAGCTATGCGACGTTCTCTGAGGGCAATGGTGGAGTTGGTGCCTGGTATAACGCGTCCCAGCTCATCCAACGCATCATGTCCGTTATTGAGGTCAGATGAGGGAGACGCAAGAAAGAGGGACAAATCATCTTCATCGTCTTGACCACGTCGTTTGGAAGTCATATCGCTACGTTCTTTCAGTAGTGAGATGTATTCCTCTTCAAGCCTTTCAAGTTGCGGATACTAGAGGTAAATTAGCAATGCACAGATTAAATATTATCCATATATTCTTACCTTTTCATCCAAGAAGGTAGCTACTGTCTCGACCCATTCTCGGAATGAGCTAAACCAGCTACGCTTTGATTCGGCCTCCTCTACCATTGTCCGCATTTCCTTTTCTTTTCCCTCCAGTATTTCACGCTCGTCGGTTAAGTTAGACACGGACGTTGTACTCGATGCATGGGAATCCGTTAGCTGCGTGAGAGAAAGACTAAGTCGAGCAATGGCGGTTTCCAGAGAAGGCAAAGGCGTCGGGGGCGGGACTAGAAAAATGAATTATTCGAGAATGCAAACACAACTAGAGTAGAAATTCCCATACCCTGAGCAGGCCGATACTCTTGCTTAGGTTTTGGAGTGTTTGCGGATTCCGTATCTCGGCGTGCGCCCCTCCGGAGTTGCTCCCTCTCCCATTCTATTGTTTCTTCATCTTCCTCTTCCCTAATTGGACGCAAGGGTTAGAAAAATGATTAAAAAAAGTGAATAACCTAGTACTTACGCTTCAGCGATCATTTCTTGCATTGTTGCTCGGCGACGCTCCGCGTCTTTCTTCTTCGCCTTCTTTCCAAGCGCGATGCGTTCTTGTGCGGCAGTGTACTCCGCAAATTCTATGCGAAAGAGTGAGATTAGCAAATCCCGCACATCCGTTAGTATCTCTTCAACTTACCATCATCGCCTTCACCAAGATCATCATCCTCTCGCATCAAGCGGCTTTCGGGATGAGGTCCTTGGTATATATCTTCCTTTCGTGTAACAGACAAGGATATAAAATCTTCCTCAGTCTGTTTTGTTTTCCGGAGGACTTCTCTTCTCTGTTTTGCTGCGGCAATAGATGACTCAGATGGTATTTCAGCACCTGCTTCTGAAACGTCGTACAAGTCAGCGCTGAGTCGAAAGACTTTCAAGAAATTGACAACTACCTGTTGCAACTGTCTCGTCAACTATGACTGCGCCAGCCATCTCACTTGCATCGAGAACGATGTCAGAATCAGGAGTTGGATCTAATGTATGCACGGCCGATGGTGCAGCTTGCGTACTGGCCCTTAGTTCGGTGAGGTATTCTTTACTATATACGCCTCCGCTGGTCTGTGGAGTGGCTGTAACTTGGTCAAGGCCACTAGGCAGGGCAATGCTTGAAGAGGTATTAGGACATGTGCAACGCGCGCAGACGTAACGAAATCCTTACCCGGCAACTGCTGACGAGGCGAGTTTGAGCTTGCGACCAACACCAGATTTCTTAACCTGAAAGACTTCTCCATCTCCTTCCTCGAAAACAATTCGTAAGATAATAGCTCCGTATAACAATTATAATACTCACCTCTTCATCACCACCGAAACTCAGCCGAGCCTTCGGTTTTGTGCGCTCCCTGTGCTGCTTCTTCAGCTTCGCAGCAAGTGTACTCGGAGCCGCTGAATCTTCACCCTCTTTTTGTGCATCATCACTTGGAGACACTGCACGAGTTCGCGTTGTCCTCGCCTTTGATCTCTTGAATATTGCAGCTGGCGCGTCGTTGTCCATGCCTTTGTGCTCACGGTGGAATATCAAGCACCAACATTCGCTGAATCTGATTCAGTCAAATCTTTGTGTCTGTCACGTGCTCTATTCTCACGCCGATCATCATTACGGGCGTCGGCTGGCGCACTCTTTGGCGCCTTGGAGGTTTCCAGCTTGCCACGACTTGAACAACGAGCGCTGTGGCGGGTTCTAGTGTGTCACTTTTGAATGTCTGAATCTCATCAGAAGCCAAAGCCTCGTCCACGCCCTCGGCCTCGTAATGCAGCTTCACAAGAAACTGACACTCCAGGACCTTCTTCCAAGTCTCCAATAGAAGTCGAAGACTCGTTATTTATTCGCAATAAAAACAGGAGCGCGAATAGCTGGAGCAAGATAAACAACGCTGTAGACAGTGAGAATTATCTATTCTCGCACCTCTATGCTGCCTATATACACAATACATTACAGAGCGAGAAGCTCGACAGCGTTCGGTCGACCCTGATTCGAGCGATTCGGACTCCCCGCGTGCGAAGAAGGCCAGACGCCAACCATTCGAGCCTAGACCTAAGGAGATGCCAGCCTGGGCGAAGTCAGAAGGTCTGATAGAGTGAGTTTCTTTGCGTGTACATCGTTCAATATTGACCTTATTTATGCAAAGAATCCAGGACTCTGACTCGGAAGGGGAAAGCAACGCTTCAATACTTGACATAGATTCACACATTACGAAGAGTTCTCCAGATGCCTTGCCTACACGTATTCAACGGCGGCAGCGCAGTCGGTCAAGGTCGGAATCACCTGAGCCGGAAGTCTATATCGCAGAACAGATGGGGCGAGAACGAGCTCGGTAAGCCACGATTCGTTGTTCGTTGTTCCCCCATACTCATCACTTAGTTTCTGTAGTATGATCCTAGCTAGCAGGAAAATAGGGAGCAGATCCCCTATAATTGTTTCTGACAAGGAGGACGACGAACTGGACAACATGAAGGAACTTCCAGCTGAACTTGCAGCGATTAAAGCGGAAGCGCGAAGAAAATTGGACAGGGTCATTTCTGCAGAGAATAGATCCGCGTCAACGGCTACAGTCGAGCTCAGAATTACGCTGAGGCCGCATCCTGAGGACGCATCAGCCAAATCATTAAACTTCTCCCATACCATGAATCGGGTACGTTTGAAAGGCAATTGCAAAGTACCATGCTCAATAATTGCATCCGTGCAGAACGAAAAGTTCGAACAGCTATTCCACGAAGTCGCCGATGCTGGTGATATTCCGGTCAACAGACTCGTTGTCCTATTTAACAACCATAGGGTGTATCCATTTTCCACCCCGCAGACTTTTTCAATCTGGTCAGAAGCAGACCTAGGTAACAAACCACTTTAACTTTCTTGTTGATTAGTCTAATAAGCTTTTCTGTAGTGGCTTATGAAGAACACGTATATCAATACGTTAAGTCGCAATTACAATCCCCGCCACCCGTCAAGGATGCCAGTGTTGCGCCAACGGATAACCGCCCTGGCACAACGAGTGTACATGAGTATAACGGGGAGAGGGATGTGGCCCAGGACAAAGCCGATACATTCAAGCTACACGTCCGCTCGGGAGAAACGACAATCACCGTTGCTGTTCGCAATACGACGAAATGCAGTGCAATCGTATCGAACGTACTTAAGAAACTCGGAAAGCCCGCGTCAGCTGAGAAGAAAGCACGCATAGAGGTCGATGGTGAGAAACTGGGTCCTAACAGTGAGATTGGCGAAGTGGAGTTGGAGGATGGAGACTTGGTTGATATTGTTGGTGTATGATGAGAGTATCCGGTCCATATTGGATGCGAGGTTTTGCTGCAGCTCTATTGTACTCTAAGTAATTCTTTCCGCCTGGCTTTGTAGAAATCTGTAACGCTATTATTCTTTTGGGTATGATGCTTTCCTGTTACGTTAATGCTTCACACATATCTTGCTGTAACTGTAGCAAAGTAATCCAAGGATAATACATAGGAAATAAGAAACTTCAAAGTCCCATATGACAACATCTGCAGTGAACATGTCACAGAAACCAGTTCTGTGAAGTACTTCACCATACATTTGCAAACCTCCCAATTGCCCATGCAAACCCACCTCCCCCAACAGGAACGAGCAAAATCCAGACGCCGATGTCCCACATGACTCGCCGTCCCAGACGACGACGCTGCAACGCACGTTCTTTACGAAGAAGTAACTCTTCTGTGTCTCGATCATGCCCGGTTGGACTGAGTTCGTCGTCGTCATCGGAGACTATGCCTGACGTAGAACGCAGTAGCGGCCGTGGATCGACAATTATTGACATTGGCCGACGGAAGTTGTGTAGGATGATATGCAGGAGCGCAGGTAGAAAGTACGTTGATAGGAGGACGAGAAGCACGGTGATATCCTCTAGTATAGGTTCCACAGCTTCTGGGAGGAGGGAAAGTGCGAAGAGTAGGATTACGAGTGCATATCGTCCCAGTGGCTGATTCGTTAATCGACGTAATACAGAGGGAACAGGGAATGGAGAAGTTGCTAGCAACGGAGGTATTGCAAGGAGAAGTATGAATGCTGTGAGAGTCGCGATGAGCGCTTGCACTAGGGATGCGTCCTCCTAGATAGATGGTCACAAATCAATAATTCTATCAGTGATAGGAGGGGATACGTACACTCGATTCCTTATCTCCATGTGATTTTACTGAAGGGAATAATACAGGGAGGACTAGACTCGTTCCGACAACAGTCGCATAGAAGGATATGGATGAAACAGAAAGGTATCGTTTCTCTTTCTTGTCACTATTGGTGTACGATCCGACCGTTCCAGCAAAGATGTGCAGGTTTGATAAAGAAGTGAAGGCAAAGGCAACTGATGCTGAACCAGGAATGAGTGATCATTCTGCTGCACAAAGTATCTAAGCTTACATATATCCTGCAGAAGGCGGCCTTGCGGTACCATAACGTTGTCGGTATTGAGGGCACCCGTGGCATGCGCGTAAACGATGGCGCATAACCAGATAACGTACAATGCATTTGATACACCAGTCGTATAAACCAGCCGCCGACTTGCCAGATTCGGGGCCAGAGCAATCGGGGTGAGAAAGATTATATACACCACAGACAAGGTGAAGGATGGTGAAATCAAAGATATGTCGTCAGGCCACAGTGGTTCAATACAACTTTTCGCACCTGGAATTACTTCGAATTTAATAACAAAAAATTATCCAACAGTAAAAACCGCTCACCCTTAAAGTACACAGTTGCCAGTAGTATACGCATCACCCCGCTGCACACCTGTGCAATAGCCCTCACATACACCCGAATACCCGCTTTACGTCGTCCTCTTGCGACTGCCTCAGCTACTATATCACCCACGTCGGATCTCCGGACGTAACGCGCGAGTAAGAACCATATTTGCCGAGCGAACACAGAGAGGAAAGAAAACACAAGTAAAGCCGGAATGGAGATCTTGAGTGGTGTCTGGCTGCTCAAAATGAGCATTACTCCGAGTTTAAGGCACGGAGACAGAAAATAACCAAAGACGATCGACGGGGGAAGTACTACTTCTGGTCCAGAGTTGTTTTCTTGAAAATCATCCTCGTCCGAAAGCATGAATGCTCCATCATTGGTATCCCTGTCCTCGATACGTATGAGTGCCGAGGTTAAGCTGTTGTCTGAAGACGGTGGTGTTTCGTCGGAAGGATGAGAGCTACTAGAGTCGGTCGAGAAACGGGACGTAGGCTGGGAAGCCATGTCGGCCTCGGGAATAGAGAAGGCGAGAGTGCAAGCTAGCAAGCAAGAGTATGTACAGCGGGTCTGGCGTTGACCATGCGCGGCCAGAGAGTGTGAGCTGGTCCAAGTGAGAGTGCGCAGCAGTAACTGAATTATGCGTTGACGGTGATAATAGCCACCTCTGCGAACAAAACGTTCCTAAACTCCACATTGGGTATCAAATTCCCACTTTGCTCGTACTACTTATCAAGCCAATTCCAAGAATATAAGATTATATCAAGCTTCAGATCCTTGGCAGTGATGCATTTTAATATAATGTGCGACAAGCAGGTAGCTTCTAATTGTTTGAGAAGAAGAATTGTTGTTGTGAATTTGCAATGATGGATTTCTCATTTCACAACCAAGTAGACATGACACTTGGTATTACCGAGTAACCACTAAGTCGGATGACGTGCAGCCTTGCTGCTCATTCTGCCTTCCATGTCATTGATGGATGACGAACATGTACTGGAATTGGGTGGCGTTTGGATATATCCACACAGGTCAATTATAAGAGTACATTTGGCCTGCAAGAAGGAACATATTCAGTTATTGACTTCAAAGCAATAGTCAACGGACATTGACTTTAAAAGGCACTAGAAAAGAGATCTCACCTAGTCCATTCGAATCGAGCTTTGGCTCATTCACTTGTCTATTAGCTTCCGTATGGCAACAGTTTATGTAGTTTTGCCCTTTGAGTCGTGCTGGAGTAAGTTGTCTGAGCCAGACGATTTTTTCTACTGGGACGCTTGTGCTCGTTCAAATGTTGATGACCAGCTTGCGCCTAGAAGAAAGAGAGAAAGGAAAGGTAAACAAGCCTTTCGTTGGACACAACGTCTGGAGGGAGGGAGACAACGCACGCGTTTAAATTGGCCATTTGCTAGTGCTTTCCACCTCTTCTTTGCACCGGAATGGCTCTTCAGCTTCGGAAAGTGAGAAGCAGCGGTTGCCGAGAATGCTCTACCGGCCTGGACCAGCCGTAAGGCATTAAGAATGAACATTCCGGCTCGAAGATTTGACAACAAAACGTTCTTTCCCTGTCTTTTGAAGCCATTACTCCAGATGACGTATCACGTGAAGATTGTCGGTACGCGCGTCGAAGGCTCAGCGAACTGAAATGGACTGCATTACATTACCGTCCGAGGCGCCACGGTCAAGTGCCTTAGTATCAAACCACCATGAGCGACTCGCGCGCGCCGAATGCTGGCGATGATGCTGAACGGGTGAGATAAGTCGCGTCTGGCCCGATTAAGAAGCTAACTTTCCTCGAAATTCAGATGCGCCTAAAGAGACTTGCGAAGCTGGGAGCACCAAGTCCATCTCCTGGTGCGGCCTCGTCGTCTCAACCAAAGGCGTCTTCACCTCCTCCGAAAGTTAATCCAAAGCCCTCTTCGAAATCAACTCCATCTCCCTCGACGCCTGTGGCGCCGCCGCCGCCAGCTCCAGTCTTTGCCAGGAAAGCCACCGTTCCTGCCAGCCTTAATATTCCAGCTTGGGACAATGAAACTGTCGGTCAGGTCCTTGGAGTAACATTGGATGTGAGCAGAATCATACGTTTACGTATGCATTTTCTGACGAAGTGCAGCGAGATTATGCAGAGAGGCGTCAATGGGGTCCGGTATGGCTGAAATACTTACAGCAGGAACTGGACTCTGAACAACCAGGTATATTCATTCTTTAAGTATGGCAATTTGTACAAATACCATTTCCCTACAGATGCTCCAAAACCCTGGAAACTAACTGCGGAACTCGCTGATCGACTATTAATCTCGAGGATCGAAGTAAATCGGGAGACAATGTCGTAAGCTCGTGTTTACAACAGTCTTGGATTGGAGATCTGCTTGCTGACCGCTCTTGAAGAGATGATCTAGATTATTTACCAGTCCTTGCATCTCTTCCTGAGGATGAAACCATTTTCGAATACCTTATTGGATGTTGGAGACGACACAACAATATTAGAACCGCCCTCGCAAAGAAAGTATGTATATGTGCTCTCATTTCCCTCATAATAATACTGAGATTTTGGTTCTCAGAATCTAACTCCTCAGGATTCGCAGCACGCACATTCAGTTCTGAATAAACTCAAAGACTTGATAGTCAGTTATGCTGGCCTCGATCTGCAAGATCCCGAAATGTTCACACAAACACGAAGGTGCGGATATATGCGCCTTTAGTAGGCGATATACCCACGAAGCTGACGCTAATTATATAGCAAAGCAACAGGGCCTCCAGAGCTGGTCTCAAATTTGTTATCTCTCTCTAGCCTCACCGACCCCTTGTCCAGCAGTTTTTCTGGAACCGTCCTCACTGCTGATGAAGTTCCCCTGTTCTTGCAAGATCTGGTTGCGCGGTTTGAACCTGATGGAGAACTTGACTCGGTCTTGGGAACAACAATCAGGCAGCTTCTGTTTCATGTTTCACTTGCTCGTCCGGAAGGTATTGGTGGCGCGGATGCAGGCTGGCGGGGAGTTCTGAGTGGGTTAGAAGCACTGGTCGCAATTAAACCTATTGCTGTTATGATGACCAGGCTGCCGGAATGGAATCCATCGTCAGCTACTGCATCGAATATTGAGTTAACGAGTTTAATGGGTCCGTTGTTGCGATTAAGCGTATTTGGGAGGGAGTGGGTGAGTAACTCTGTCCTTCATGACCGTTTCATACTTAGATCGGTATTAGCCAACAATAGCCAATTCCTACTTCTCTGATCCAGAGAAGAGGTCTCATAATGACATCGAATCTTCCAACGCCAGTTTTAGAGGAACACTCAAGAGCTTGCAAGTAGGTCATCGTAGATACTTTTACCAAAATAGACGCTAAGACTTATATATTTAGTCCGCCCTATTTCAAGTCTTCAATGCAATCGTTCGTGCTTCACCGGAGTCCAGAGAAGCTGTACTGGGTTATTTTTCTAGGGTGGTTTCGTTGAACGTGAAACGAGGTGGGATGCAGGTAAATCACAACAATTATTTAAGTTGGGTCATTCAGGCTAACTTCGAATAGGTGGACTTTGCCACGGTTGCCTCTGATGGATTCATGGTCAATCTCCACGCCGTTCTACTGCGCTTTGCTGAGCCTTTTATGGATGCGCAATACTCGAAGGTGTGCATTAGGGATCTATAGACTTTGTGAATTCACTAATCACTCATTCTCAAGATCGACCGCATTGATCCTTGTTATCTGGGACGTTCTTCTCGGGTCGACGTATCCGACGAAACTCGAATCAAAGCAACAGTAGATGAAGTAAATGAATGGAACAGGGAGGTACAAGCTTCAGGAGGTTTGTCCAATGCCTTCAAACTTTCTGACCCTTGCTTACGCGACATATATAGGACCTGCTCCTAACTTCATTTCGGATATATTTTACCTGACTGCTGCAATGAACCATTATGGTCCCATTCGAACGATTCAGTCATTCGATGACCTATATAAGCAAGCTGATGAGCTGCAGAGGCATATTGATCTTCTGACGTCGAGTATGGCTCCGATGCATCCTGGTGTATGTCTGTCTTATGACTGTTGTAAATGTCTTCTCTGATTTCCTGTTCAGGATCCATTCATGCTTCGGATCCAAGCAGGAATTGAAGCAGCAAAAGTGAGAATATTTGACCAATGGAAGAGAGATTTCGCATTGACAACCACATTTTCTTCAGAAAGAACTTGCTAAAGTCCACATGGAGCGTCTCGCATATCAAGTGCAGCTCCTCGACCCGGAGTTCATCTTCCGACAAATAGGGTTCACGAATTTCCTTGAGACATGGCTTATACGTCTTGTGGACCCGAAGAAGTCCCACCCGAAGCCAACCGTAGAGTGAGGACTGTTCTATGAGAACGTTGGTAATGCAACGTGCTGACGATTCTGCAGAGTTCCGTTGCCCAAAGAAATACCGACGGTGTTCCGAATGCTTCCTGAGTATTTCTTAGAGGACGTTGTGGACTTTTTGCTTCATCTAATGAGGTGTGCACCAGAGTATCCTCTATTTTTTTTCCGATTAATTGACATGCGTACCTTTTTGTAGAAACTCACCGATGAGCTTGGACTTAACTGGGAAAAACGAGCTCGTAACTTGGGCACTTACCTTCCTTCGTTCGTCTTGGTATATCAAAAACCCCTTCCTCAAGGCAAAAATCAATGAGGTAATATCGCTTATTGTATTAATGAGGTAACCAGCTGAGAAATTTGTTAGGCCATTTTCTACGGTACTCTCAGTTATGGGAGACAAAATGGAGTACTTGTCAACATATTAAACACGGATCCATTCGCATTGAAGCATCTCATCCCAGCCCTTATGTCTTTCTACATAGGCGAGTACTCGGCCAGCTCCAATACATGTCGCGGCGTTCTGATTAAAACTGACAGAGGTCGAGCAAACTGGAGCAAGCTCGCAGTTCTATGACAAATTTAGTAAGTAGTAACGATATAATGATGCATCCTCCTTGAGCTTATCAATATATCCTTTAGACGCTCGGTAGGGCCTAGTAATTCCGTCTGCTATGTAATTCCACTTATCCGATGTGTAGGCGGAATATTGCATACATTCTGAAGGCCATTTGGAGCAACCCATCGCACCGCCAGGCTCTACATTCTGAAGCCAAGTACGTACAGAAACGTTCGATGCCTTCTTTGTTTCATCTTTGACGTTGCGTGCAGTGATACGGACAAGTTTGTTCGCTTCGTGAACCTTATGATTAATGACGTGACATATCTTATGGACGAATCGCTCAGCGAACTAACTCAGATTGCGACGATTCAAAACGAGATGGAGAGCCCTGAATGGCAAACCAAATCTCAAGAATACCGCCATGAACGAGAAGGGACTTTGCGTTCACTCGAGCGACATGCGTCGGGATACACAACTCTGGGGCGGTCAACAGTTGATATGCTGAAGATATTCACCGCAGAAACCAAAGCGCCGTTTATGGTACCAGAAATAGTTGATCGCCTTGCAGCGATGTTGGACTACAACCTCGACGCACTCGTTGGCCCTCGTTGTTCAGACTTGAAAGTCAAGGATCGCGAGAAATACCGCTTTGAGCCACGAAAGCTCCTCAGTGATATCTTGCAGATCTACTTGAACCTTTCCGATCAAGGTGAATTTGTACGTGCGGTTGCGAATGACGGACGGAGCTACAGGAAGGAGCTGTTTGAGAGTGCGGCGAGTATCGCGCGCAAACGAACACTCAAGACAGAGGATGAGATCGAGCAACTGCGCATCTTTGTTGTGAAGGTCGAAGAGATGAAGGCGACTATTGAGGTTGAAGATGATCTGGGAGAAGTACCAGACGAATTCCTGGGCATGTCCTTGTTTAACCCTCTTGTCTCACCACTTCTCACTCATACTCTTCTTCGTCCCCACAGATCCATTGATGTTCACAGTGATGCGCGATCCAGTCATCTTACCGTCTTCAAGGATCAGTATAGATCGTTCCACGATCAAATCGCACTTGCTTTCTGATGCAACGGATCCGTTCAATCGTTCACCCCTGACTTTGGAAGAGGTTACTCCCAGTACGCCACAACATTTCACTAAATGGGATCTTGCTATGTCTGACTACTTTCATGTTAGATACCGAACTGAAGGCCCGAATAGGCGCATTCCTCGCTGAGCGTCGTAAGACAGGGAATACTGCTCTCGATGTACCAGAGAAGGACGTGGTGAATATGGATGTGGACGCGGATGCTTCAGGATGAACGTGATAGATGAAAAGAACTAGCCAGCCTTGGAATGTATCATTAAAACCGGACTCTAACAGTTGATATTACGTCGGATTGCATAAATATGAACCATAAAGATTAACATTGATAAATGTCCCTGACGTTGTACAATCCAGAAGCGAGGTATATAGTGTTCACGTTGAGATATTTCACGAATGAAATTCCAGGGACCACTGAATGTCTTTTGAACCGTGTATATGCCGAAGGTGACGTGCTCACGCTTTAGGTGCTGGTGGATGGATCGGGGCCGACCAAGATAAACGTCCCACCCAACGGGTTACCAAGTCCAACGTCCAACGCAAATTGGCTGATATTGAAGTTAGCAATCGAGGTCGTCGAGTTCACCTCGGTCTGGTTGTTGAAGTCTGCAGGCTGGTCGAAGAGAAGGAACACATATCTACACGGACGAATGAAATGTCAACGACTGCAACAGTGGATCCGTAGGATTACTAACCTGTGAGGATCGGAACCGGCAGGTGGGGTAGGCTGCTGGAATTCGGACAACGCAGGAGTCGAGTTTGACAAAAGCTGGAGACCATCTGCATCCGCTGGGCCTGCTACAAAGTTGCCACCAAGGAAATGTCGAATCTGTGCGCTTGAGGGATCTTGCGGCGTCGGAGCATCGAGGTCAACCATCGCGACTACGAAAGTCTCGTTCGCAACGGTCGACGAGGCGTTGAGGATGCCAAAGACAGGGGGTATAGCAGTTTCTATGTTTAAACAGTAGTGAATAAAGCGAGTTCAAGAAACCGCCGACTATAAAGCACGGTTGTCTCAGGATACTTACGGTTCCGAGGGAGTTGAACACCTGCTGTGACGTTCACCTGCGGACCCGAGGCTTGCGGGAAGGAGACTTCCAACAAGGTCGTTGGGTCAAAGGTAATACTCGCGTTCGCGGGAATCTAAAGAGCCGATGAGCTTCAACCATTCGCAACAAGGGTGTAATAATCAGACGTACGTTCGCATCGTTAAACGCCGACACGACAGTATCGAGACTCGTATCCTGACCGAAAGTAAATAAAGCCAGAGAGGCGATACTGAGCAAGCTTGTCAGAGACTTGAAGTACTTCATGATGAAAGGACTTCAGAGGACGAGGTTTCAGAGCCAGACTTCATGCTCTTTTATAACGACCGGTTGCCATTCAACAAGTTCATAGAAACTACGAGAGCTCTCTAATTACATATGTTCCCGGCGTTGGAGGCGTGGGCAACTGACTGCGCATGCAATCTATTTCAAAGCGTGAATCGCGCGTACATTTCGGGTGCCGAAGCCAGTTCCACGAAGCAAATCTAGAATGGTGAGAGTTTCAAGAGCTCGAAGATGATCATATTATTGGCGAGGGAGCATGCGAAGCACGAGCGGGCCGAGCGCTAATTCGAGATAATTTCCTCTTTCATACAAGCGAGCTTCTTCACATTTGTCTGCGATCGCACGGTATAGTCGCAGCAAATCGGATGATATCATTGTAGCACAAACAAAATCAGTAATAACACGCCAAATTACACGAACTCCACAAAGTTTCTCATACCCTGCTCGCCATTACAAGTTCACATGGCGTTATGTGCTGGGGTCGGGACCCACCAGTATGAACGTGCCTCCTAGAGGGTTGCCAAGACCGGCATCCTGTGCAAACTGGCTGATGTTGAAGTTGGTGACCGGCGTCGAGGCGTTGACCTCCGTCTGGCTGTTAAAACCAGTGGGTTGCTGGAACAGAAGAAATACGTATCTAACGATAAACACAGTCAGTTTGCTGGGCCTCCAGACGTATCAACCAGAGCTCACCTGTGAGGGTCAGATCCCGCTGGTGGTGTCGGTTGCAGGAAATTTGACAAAGCCGGGGTGGAGTTCGTCAACGGGAACAGTTGACTTGGCTGGACGCGGCCCAGTTGGAAATTGCCCCCAAGGAAGTGTCTGATCTGCGCCTCTGTAGGATCCTGCGGCGTCGGAGGGTCCAGGTCTACCATTGCCACGACAAATGTGCCATGAGGGTCACGAAGGGAGCCAAAACGTTCAATGCCAAAGGTAGGCGGAATAGCCGTTTCTACGACAGGAGTTAATTGACTGTCAATTGCTTGGCGTGAACCTAGCAACAACAGTGACTCACGATTCCGAGGAAGCTGGATACCGGCATGAACTTTAACGTCAGGCCCCGACGCCTGAGGAAATGCGACCTCTAGCAGAAGGTTTGGATTGAATGTTATGTCTGCGTCTTGAGTTATCTACATACAATTGTTAATGATTGTTTAAGTTTATTTTGAAAGAACCGACATTAGCATCCTCGAAGGCGGTCCTGACTACCCGTAGACTCGTATCCTGACCCACGGCGAGTGCAGCTAATGAAAGGAGGGGCACGACGTTCGCGAGAAAGACCATCTTGAAGTCGAGCGATCCAGTCTCGTCGCCCTCGCGTATCCTTACTATATAATCTGAGAAACGATGGGCTATTGTTGCCTTCGGTTAGTTTAGTCATGGTCATGAGAGAGTTACGAAGAAAATACAGAGATCATGTCCAGACCAAGCATGGGAGGACCGGTCTTATTAAATCATTTATGAGAAAGTACCCGCGGGATTGGCTTCGATGAATGCGTCGTGTCTCCAAATATAGCAACGAGAGACTGAAGCATGCCGTTCCTCATCGAGTGAGCTCATTTCCACCGTCACTTGGGATCTTCTCTTCATAGACGCGCCTGGCCACGGAACACTCAAGTTCCTTCATCGTTTAGGAGTTCCGCTCTATTTTAGTATCACCTGGCATCCAGATGGTTCCCGTCCATGCACTCGACCACGCTCTTCAACTGTCTAGTCCACGTGAATGAGTACTTGGCTGGCACTATGATGTTCAACGGGCCGGTAGGAAAGTATAGATCATATAGAACAGAAGGTACCGAGAAAACATTGTATTGCATTGGCGCAGCCAACAATATTACTTTTTAACACCATTTCCTAGCCTAGATAATCATGAGTTCGTTCTTAGCCGAGAACCAAGATAAAAAAACTCACCAGAATAAAATCGTCAAATTCTAGACGCTACCCGCATTACTTGTCGATCTCGAGTACTACCCTTCCGACTATCTCTCCTCTTGACATTTCTTCGTAAACACTGTAGGCATACACCATATTGAAGTAAATCCTTTTAGACACCATTTTAGACAATGAAGATAATACACTCACGTATTCAACTCCGATAACCCTCGTAGGGTGTACTTCACTTTGACCTTGCCTGCAGCTGCAAGCTCAATAGCCTCCACTGCATGCTTCCGATTGCCGATAAACACCCCCTTTACGTTTAGACCTCGACCACCAACTAGGATTACAGGAACTTGAAGCATAGCGCCCGGCGGTAGGCCGACAACAAGCAAGGTACCTGTTGGGCGTAGGTACATGCACGCCGAATTGTATGCCGCACTGTTACCAGCAGTGACTAGAACGCCATGTGCGCCGCCGTGCGTAGCTGCGATCACATCCGCGATGAGGCTCGTCGAGGTGCGGAAATCGAAGAATGCCGAGGCACCAAGGGAGAGACAAAGGTCTTTCCTGACGGAACCAGTGTCAATGGCAATGACACAAAGTCCCATAGCGATCGCATATTGGATTGCTAAGACCGACTCGGATGAGAACGAACATATACATATTTGTAATTGCCGAAATGGAACAGACCAAGGTGTCCAAGCCCGCCTCCTGCTCCGAGGATTACAAGCCATTCACCGATAGCTAAGCCGCTCTGCCGCAGAGCGCTGTATACCGTAAAACCCTAGAAGGTTGAGAAGATGCAAGATAAGAAACATAAATTACGTATAACTCGAAATAGAAGAAACGTCCGTACCGCACACATAATTGCTGCTGCATCACTGCTATCGACTTCGTTTGGGATGGGAGTCACAAAATCGACATAAGCAACGGCGTATTCACAGAACGTGCCGTCTACATCGTTCCCATGCCCCAAGAATTCCGGACAATCTGTTTCGTACGTGTCAATTTGATATGCTTAATTTAAGAAGGAAACTAACTCACGGCCTTCAAATCCCTTCAAACACAACTCGCAGTTGCGACAAGCGGTAGCAAGGAACTTAATGCCAACACGGTCTCCAACTTTAACTTTGCTTCCGATCGTGTGAGCGCCAATTGCTACAACAGTACCTACACCTTCATGTCCACCAACGAGGTTGGCCTTTGGCAAGTTCGGAAACTCCTTGTTCTTTATTCCAAGATCGGAGTGGCAAACACCGGAATGTGTCAGACGAACAAGGCACCGCCCAGGTAACAAATCATCGGGTTGGACGACAGGATGATCAATAACAAGTGATGCTGGACCTCCGACTACAGGCAGTACGAAGGCTCGTTGTGTGCGTGCTATCGAGGTTGTCATCGTGTCATTGCATGTTGGACATGACAGCACCAGGCATTTTATACCGTAGCAACGTTAGAGACGCGATGCTCGCAGATAGCACACTAAAATGCTCACATGAGCATTAATGGTCGGTGAGGACTATTATTCTCGTTAATAAGCATAAACCAATTATCCTTATAAATGTCTAAGGACATGTATAGTTGTGTTTTCTCACGACTTCGTACTATAAAACTCTAGGCCAAATTAAAATGAATATTTTACAACGTGTCTATGCATAACTCACCTAACTTTACAATGAACCAATAGACTCTGCTCGCATTACCTGTCATCGCATTGGAATAACAAGACCACTAAAGGCACTCGGGACTGTACATTTCCAAGGCATAGTCGCTCTCCTCAATCCGTCGGTATTGAGTACCAATCCGCACTCGGAAGAGGTGATGAATGAAGAATTGTACGTCTCGAACGGAAGATCTTTTAATTCTCCAGGCAACGTCTGTCCTTGGTTGTTGATTTGAGCACTTTCGGCGTTGTCGACGATTGCCCCAAACAACGCATCTGAACCGTTTGTGTTGTGCTGTAACACATTCTCTGATAATTGGACGGGTGATGTTTTAGGGCGGTAGTAGAACTGTTGAAGATCAATATCTGAAGCTTGGTTTCGGAGTTTGGAATAGTACGAACCTCGATGGAGGTGCCAACTGGTGGTGCAGGAACATCTTCAACCGCAATTGATCCTCTTGACGGACTCCCAGCGATGATTCGACCTAACCTCGGCTTTTGAAACAATATCAGTCTCTGCAGGAACTTAGACAATGTAACAACTCACGGAAATATCGTCCACCATACCCGCGTCTCGGATACCAATATAATAGTCCACATTCTTTGCCAAATCATTTGGTAACCCGACGTCTTGTATAGCTTTCAGAAGAATACGTGCAGGTAAAGAATCTCCTAGTTCGTGAATGAGGTTTCCCTCTGCTCTTGTCATGCGCAACGTCAAAAGTGTCAGAACATCGAAACGGAAGAAAAATGATTATATCTTACCTCTTGATGGGCAAGGGCTGAGTTAGTCGTACAAGCCCATCGAAGGTTAGGACATTCTTGACTAGTCCAGTCTGCAGTGCAATCCCAACCGCTCCAGTAGATTGCATCTTCCCATTACGAAATAACGTGAATGGCTGTCCAGTAACAAAAGGGGTTGGCGAGGCCATAATGCCAAGCTGCACCAAACCCAAGTGGGTTAAATTTGAGACAAACTTGGCGACGTTACGTTCATATTTTCACGCACCTGATGGGATTGGGGGAGATGGTTATGAATTGCCGTGGCGAAATCCCACGACGAGTCATCGGAGAAGTAGACTAACGTACGCACATCGCTTCGTAATTTCAAGAAACGTTGAGTCAATGAGAGGGAACGGTAGAACAAACCCGTACCGCACATTCCTGAGTTCTTGTGGGAGAAATTGCGTTGTAGACTTGGGACTCCAGATTTCGTTCCAGTTTATTTCAGTACGCGAGTTCCAAGGATTAAGGTCACCGTTGTGCTCCCTTCGTTCTGTAGCGTATGTATGCCATCTCCCAACTCGTGTTGGACCTCCGCCAGTAATCAATGTACCGAACGGCGTACCAGCATTTTTGTCAACAACAGCAATAGAGCAAGAGAAAAATGGATTGTCGCGTTTGGCAGGTAAGGGTCCAGAAAGACAGCCAAGCGTCTCTTGCGTACATGAACTAAGCTGCTTCACAGAATGCTCTAGGTCAGGTGTGTCATGACTCAACGCGAACAACAGAAGACGGTCTTTGCAGAGGTCTCGGAATGTATCAATGAGTCGACTAAATTGAAAGGAAGAACGTAGAAGAGACGTGCTTGCATGAACAATGCCAGACATCGACGAAGGAAGCGAAACAGCGGTACAGTCCGACAGAATTTTGTTGAGTTTGAAGCTGTGTCACGTTGCGTGTCCCTATTTGTACTTATTTAGTAAGGCACCAGTTTCAGTCTCGTTTCCATAAATTCCGTCCATTCTGAATTATCGTAATTCATATGTACAACTGACACAATCGAAATCCAAATACCTCTTCATGATACTTCAGCTCCACGTTGAAGGATGAGCGCGACTTTGGGTCACCCATGTGACCTGGAGTTTATTCAAACAAGTTCCTCGGCTGGATGCTTCCCGAGAACTGAAGCCAGTTTCAGAGCATTTGATAAACCTAGAATATTCCTTGACAACTGCCAGCGCGCACAGATCCGTGTCGCATTGTATGCCAGAGGTTTTACGACTGGCAGAACAGACACGTCCCCTCGGCAGGTCAAAATTTCCGAAATTTGCCGCACCTACTTATCAGATGTGATGTGTATCATCGGCTTGGAGTTAAACACCTGATTTGCTTCTGATTGACGTTACTCCAATCGAGATAGCCTGATTAGATAGGGTATACACGGATTATACTGTGTGCCGACTAACGTTGCTCTCCGGCCGACGCTTTTAAGAAACTGCGCACGCTGTGCATTTGTGGCGGGAGGCGTCGAAAAGGGGCGGGAGGGATCAAAATTGATGCCCAGGCACGCCATTTTTCGGATTCCTGACGCGTCGTCGAGGCGAGGCGGAGGACACATCCCGACAATTGGCCCCGATAGGAAGTAGCAGAGCCGGTTAGGAGCATTTCAGCAACCCTTTTCTCCTATGTTTCTGCACTTCCGTTGACAGCGGGAAAAGAACTTAGGGCTAAATCGTGCCAAGCTTCCAGCGCAACCGCAGTGACTCTACTTGAGCAGGTTGCGCTTAAACGAGGCTCGAGTCATTCTACGGGAGCGGAAGTGGAGTCATTCAAATGCTGATTCTGCGGCGGTGCTGGGCCGAGAACTCAAAATGTGGCCAACCGGCTTTAGCAAATTTGCAAATCCGATAGTTACTTCATTTGGGATATCGAGCGGACATTCGTGCGATCTTTCTATACCCAAGTACTTGCCTGGCTCCCGTAGTCCCGACGACTTATCTCAAGTCAGTCAGCAGAATTGAACAAGGAACGGACTCTTCTTCTGCGAGAGTTGTCCGAGGAAGGGAGAAGCTTTGCCAGTCAACGGGAGGAAGTTGAGTTGAGCACGAAGGTGCGGAGAGAAATAGGAATCGTGTGGGGCGACTGCCGAGAGGAACGCGCAACCTGAGTGCGATCATCCAATTATTGGTCAGAATTATTACGCAACGGGCCGTTTCGGTCTGTCTGTCCTTGCTTTTTATATTATATATATATATATCTCCCAGGCCTGTCCAGCTCTTTCTGTCGTGTCCTCGTCTTCTCATTCACGCTAATAGCTTGCTTGCTGTCCTTCCTGTCCCTTCCCTTCGGCCGATTTTCTCTTGCTTGTTATCCCCTAGCACTCGTCCTCGACAGCCATGGCGTCGTCCCGACCAGATACGGCAGTCGCGTCGGAAGCGCCCAGCATAGTGAACAACGAGAAGTCTGACCTCGCACCCGCTCTCTTGGCAGATGGGCCGACTAAATCATCCGCGAGGCGCAGCTGGTTTTCGAGACGAAAACAAATCGAGAATCCTACGCCAGGTGAGAAGCAGGTGGACGTTGAGGACAGTGGCGGTTCCGAGAAGCCGGCGGCGGACAGTGCCACTAAGCAGATCGACTTCACGGGGTTATTCAGGTATGTGGCAGTTGTTCCCTTTATTTCCCTGATCCGTTCGCTTGCCCTTGCTCGCTTGACGAGACTGGACGGATGGCACAGGTTTCACTTCTCTTCGAGATGTTTCGTCTGGATATATGCTCTTTTATGAGCGAATTCTACCGTATCAATTATATACTGATACTTTTCATCAACAAGGTACTCGACGAAGTTTGAGATTCTCCTGGACGTCATTGGTATTATATGTTCTGGCGCCGCTGGAGCTGCTCAGGTTTGTCGAATTGATTATTCGGATTACTGTGCTGTGCAAAAAGCTAACATCAAATCACAGCCCCTAATGAGTATAATTTTCGGTAATCTTACACAAGCCTTCGTCGACTTCGGTTCTGCACTCCAGGGCTTGCAAGCCGGAACGGCCAGTCCTAGTGAAGTTGAGCAAGCAGCGTCACATTTCCGGCACGCGGCTTCCCTCGATGCCTCGTATCTCGTTTACATCGGCCTTGGAATACTGGTCTGCACTTTCGTTTTTATGTATGCATGGGTCTATACTGGAGAGGTCACTTCCAAGCGTATTCGCGAGAAGTACCTCAAGGCCGTATTGCGTCAGGACATTGCTTTCTTTGATAACGTAGGAGCAGGAGAAATCTCTACTCGCATTCAGACAGATACACGTAATAGACATTCTTTCCTCGTCTTTACCAGAATACTGATCGCCTTATCATTCTAGATCTAATTCAGCAGGGTATTTCGGAGAAAGTCGCGCTTGTTGTTCAGTTCTTAGCGGCCTTTGTTACCGGTTTCATTGTTGCCTATGTCCGATGTTGGCGACTTGCTCTTGCGCTGACTTCGATCTTACCGTGCATTGGTATTGCCGGTGCTATCATGAACAAATTTGTTTCCAGGTTCATGCAAACCTCACTCAAGCACGTCGCAGAAGGAGGCTCCGTGGCGGAGGAGGTCATTTCGACGATCCGGACTGCACACGCTTTTGGTACCCAGCATGTCCTATCGGCACTGTATAACAGTCATATCGAACAAGCTCATGTTGTAGACTTGAAGTCAGCAGTCGTTCACGGGTGTGGACTCTCAGTTTTCTTCTTTGTCATTTACTCGTCGTATGCGCTAGCGTTCTCATTTGGCACAACGTTGATTATCCAAGGACATGCTAATGTCGGCCAAATCGTGAACGTCATCATTGCAATACTGATTGGCTCATTCTCGCTAGCCATGCTAGCCCCTGAAATGCAAGGTAAGTAGGATACTCCAACCCTACTCATCGATTACTAATCCAAGTGTTTGTACGAAGCTATTTCGCACGCTCGAGGAGCTGCAGCCAAACTGTGGGCTACTATTGACCGTGTTCCCCCAATTGACATCGAGAATGAAAACGGACTTAAACCGGAGACTGTTGTAGGGAAAATTGACTTCGAGAACGTGGACTTCAATTATCCTTCCCGCCCAACCGTGCAGATCGTCAAGAACCTTAATATGACATTCACTGCTGGCAGAACGACTGCGCTTGTTGGCGCATCCGGTTCTGGGAAGTCCACCATCGTTCATCTTGTAGAACGCTTTTACGACCCACTTAGTGGTTCAGTTCGCCTGGATGGTGTCGACTTGCGTGATCTCAATCTCAAGTGGCTACGTTCGCAGATTGGGCTCGTTTCACAAGAGCCTGTACTCTTCGCTACGACGATAAGGGGTAACGTTGCTCATGGGCTGATTGGCACAAAATGGGAGCACGCCTCCGAAGAGGAGAAATTTAAGCTGATTAAAGAAGCGTGCATAAAGGCTAATGCTGACGGCTTCGTTTCCAAGCTGCCAGATGGCTATGAAACTATGGTCGGTGAACGCGGGTTTTTACTGAGTGGCGGCCAAAAGCAGCGAATTGCCATCGCTCGTGCGATCGTTTCAGATCCACGAATTCTTCTCTTGGACGAAGCAACTTCTGCTCTGGATACTCAAAGCGAAGGTGTTGTGCAGGATGCGCTCGACAAGGCAGCGGCTGGTCGGACGACAATTACAATTGCGCATCGCTTGTCGACAATCAAGAATGCAGATCAAATCTTCGTTATGGGTCAGGGAGTCGTCATCGAGCGTGGTACACATAACGACCTTCTTGCGAACCCGGATGGACATTATGCACGTCTCGTTCAAGCTCAGAAGTTACGTGAAGAGGAAGAACGTGCAGAAGACGAGGAGTCTGCCGATACCATATTAGAGGGTGGTGAAAATGCTAAAGAATCACGCCGTGACTACGCAGCGGAAGCGGAGGAGGAAATTCCACTTGGACGCAAGGCATCTGGTCGTTCTCTGGCGAGTGAATTAGTCGAAAAGAGACTGAAGGAGAAAGCAACAGAAGAAAAGGACTTCAACCTCATCTATATCTTCAGGCGTTTCGCCGCAATCCAGTCGAATGTTTGGAAGAGCTATGCAATTGGTACTGTCTTTGCTATATGTACGTACCAAGCGTTGGATTCTCTTCCGTCCAAAGTCGATAAGCTGATAAATTCACACATTATTGATAGTGACTGGTCTTGTGTATCCGGCATATGGCCTTGTTTACGGTAGGTGATACACCATACTATCGTTTCATAGTCCTAATGTTTGCACGAAGCGCTTGCCATCACCACGTTCCAGGATACAGGCGATCATCATGCCCTTCGACACAAAGGCGATCGCAATGCTTTATGGTTCGTGGGTTATCAAGCTTCGACCATTCCTACCTTCTTATTTCCTATTATTATTTATTAGGTTCTTCCTTATTGCGATTCTATCAACAATGTTTATCGGATACCAGAATTACGAATTTGGTGCGGCGGCGGCGCACTTGACCAACAGGTTGAGGATGTTGAGTTTCAAAGCAATGCTTCGGCAAGATAGTATGAGCCCTTTACTTTTGTCGTTGGACATCGCTTACTCAGAGTGAATAGTTGAATTCTTTGACGAGGAGAAGCATAATGTATGTTCATTCCCGTGTGATAATGCTTTCATGGTGCTTACCAGATGTTCAACAGAGTGGAGCTCTGACAACTAGCCTCAGTGATAACCCACAGAAGGTCAATGGGCTCGCAGGAGTCACACTTGGGGCGTGAGTAATCGATGCCACATTAGCTTGGTTTCAATACTAAATGTGAACATGAAGTATTGTTCAGAGTTTGGCGACTGTCGTCGCAGGCTCCATCTTAGGTCTTATATACCAATGGAAGCTTGCTCTTGTTGGCATTGCTTGCATGCCAATTCTGATCTCGACTGGATACATCCGCCTTGTGAGTTCAAAGGATTCTATCGCTTGCATTACTCTGACAGTGTCTGTGCAGCAAGTTGTTGTCCTAAAGGATCAACAGAACAAGAAAGCACACGAGCAATCCGCTCAGGTTGCATGCGAGGCCGCTGGGGCGATCCGTACAGTTGCATCGCTGACCCGTGAAAAGGATTGTCTCGAAATCTATAGCAAGTCTCTCGAAGAGCCACTCCGCCGTTCAAACCGCACCGCGATGTGGTCCAATCTCATTTTTGCGTCGTCACAAGGCGCTGCCTTCTTCGTCATTGCCCTAGTGTTCTGGTATGGCGCAGAGGGAGTGAGCAAATTTCAATACAGCACGAACGCCTTCTTCGTCTGTTTATTCGTAGGTGTTTTCCTCTTGTCATTGATTTGGCGATCTAAGCGTCCTTCTAGGCCGTCACATTTGGTGCAATCCAGGCAGGTAATGTGTTCTCGTTCGTCCCGGACATTTCGTCGGCGAAGGGCGCAGGCTCCGACATCATTCGTATAATGGACTCCGTCCCGGAGATTGACGCCGAGTCCAAGGAGGGCGCTGTGTTGAAAGAGGTGCAAGGGCACATTCGCTTTGAAAACGTGCACTTCCGTTACCCGACACGTCCTGGCGTACGAGTGCTTCGGGATTTGAACCTGGAGGTTAAACCTGGCACGTATATTGCGCTTGTCGGCGCTTCAGGCTGCGGTAAGAGTACCACGTACGTTATCTTCGATGTCTATAGCTAGTTCTATGCTGACGATAAATTGCAGTATCCAGCTTTGCGAGCGCTTCTATGATCCCTTGGCGGGTAAAGTCTACGTGAGTCGACCTTAAATCCACTATTTCTCATAAATTTATCTTGTCTTGTTAGCTCGACGGACAAGACATCTCGAAGCTCAACGTCCAGGAATTCAGGAAGCATCTCGCCCTTGTGTCACAAGAGCCTGTGAGTCTTTGGTTTCGCAGTACGAAAGCCAGGCTAGGACTAATTGTCACGTCCATGTAGACTTTATATGCGGGCACAGTCCGTTTCAATGTTCTGCTTGGAGCGACAAAGCCACACGAAGAAGTCACTCAAGAAGAGATTGAGGCTGCTTGCCGCGACGCCAACATTCTCGACTTCGTTAATTCTTTACCTCAGTGCGTTTGCCAATTTTTATTTTAGTATGTCATGCAAATGCTAATCAATATATACAGGGGCTTCGACACGAATGTCGGAGGCAAAGGCTCTCAACTCTCTGGTGGCCAGAAGCGTGCGTATCCTACTTATCGTCCCGTCATCGCTGTATCTAAAATGTTGCTTGCGATACAGAACGTATTGCCATTGCACGAGCTCTTCTACGCAATCCTAAAGTACTGCTGTTAGATGAGGTACGGCAAGGTTTCTAATGTCAAACTTCGTAGGGTCTTCTTATGTATGAAATTCTTAGGCAACGTCTGCACTGGACTCGAATTCCGAGAAGGTCGTGCAGGAGGCGCTTGATAAGGCCGCTAGAGGTCGAACGACTATAGCCATTGCACATCGATTATCTACCATTCAAAATGCGGACTGCATGTAAGTTGTATTTACATCCTTCACCAGTACTGTCTGACCGATTCTCTCCAGCTACTTCATCAAAGAAGGGCGAGTCAGTGAAGCGGGAACGCACGAAGAACTGGTCGCACGAAAGGGTGACTACTACGAATACGTCCAGTTACAAGCCTTATCGAAGAAGTAGTACCTGGATCCCTCCTTGTTTCCCGTGTTTTGTGAGATATTATTGTGTTCGGCTTTTATCGTATACTTTTTATGGATTTCATACCCTGCGTCTTACTAATTTCTTGACGACCTGGAAAATTCCATTTAATATTTAACGAGAATTCACGTTGCTTTGTGTTTTGCTTCCCCAAATCCCCCCACTTGATTTATCCCCTTCTTCCTCATCTTCTTCCTTCCCCCCTTTTTCGTTTTCGTTCGTGACGTCTTTCTCGATGACGATGTAGATGCTTTCATGACGGATATTACCTGCAGGATCGATCGGAGTGGATCGAATAGCAGACTATTAGAAGATTAATGTAGCGAAAAATAAATGCCAAGCATTGATCAGTGACGCGTAACATGAGTAGTGAGGTAGCTTGTACTTCGTGTGCATTGACTCGGCCTTCTCTGAATTACCATAAAACAAACCTAGTACTTATAGATGCCGACAATCAGGTTGCATAATTTGAGTTGGAAGACTGTTTTTGCAATCCACCACACCACTATCTCAGATTACTTAATTGTGCACAGACGGGCAAAATAATCATAACATTGGTGAGCAGTGATATACAGTTGAGCATGTGTTGCATGTTAAGAGGATGAAGTCCTAAAATTGCCGAAAAAAAAGCATGCGGATATATCGTGAGCAATCTGAGAGCAGCGCAAGGGAGAGTTAAGGTGAAAAAGCGTTAGTCGTCTGCTTCAAAACGAGTAGGTTCATGAAATTCATCTTCAGAGTATAAATCTGCAACCCGAGTTAGATTCGTGAACAAGGCGTAAATATACAACGCCAGATAACGTACCACTCCCCTCGCTCTGCGATGCTGAAGATTCTTCGTCTGGGTAATCGTTTTTGTAGAAATCCTCCGCTACGAAGAAACGAGACAGGTCAGTTTACAGTTTAAAAGCAGAAGAATACGAAAATTTAAGCACATACCATTCGAGTCTTCATCCGCTTCATCTTCGACCTCCGATTCCGAACCGAAGTCTTCGTCTTCGTCGAAGGCAGGAGGAAGGCCTGTTAAAGTCGCCATGTTTGCCAGGTCCGCACGCTCCGATAAGGTGGATGGACGTTGGTAGAAGATGTCGTATACATAATCGCCGGGAGTCGATGGAGTCACTTGAGTCCGTGTATTGGAAGCTCCCTCAGTGCGACGCTCTTCCGCATTGCTTGGAATGTCATCGTGAACTACGCAAAGTCAGACTGGTGTATGACTTATAAGTAATTATATGCGCTTCAAACCTTTCAGATAGTCTTGTAAGAGTGTTTGAAACTTCTCCATCTCCGGATCAACCGTAGTGCCCGCCTCGTCGGACGCTAATTCAGCATCATAGATTCGGATTTTCGATCGAGCTTTGTCTACTGCTTTGGAAGAAAGTACTTTCGGACTACAGATTCTTATTATAAGTAAAGATATGCCATATAGTTGCGCGTATCACTCACGGTGTAGGGTAAAAGCGTGAAGGGCGTTTGGGTGGTGTCTCCTGAGTGACGACACGATACTGTCGAGCCGTTCCATTCGTTTGACTGCTCGTCTGCCGGCTCAGGGCAACAGGACTTGTAGGCTCCTTACGCTTTTGGCCAGTTTTCGGACCTGATTTCGATAAGGAAGAAATACGATTCTGCAGACGTGAATATAAGTACTTGATTGAAGAAACTGCTAGAATGAGAAGAACGTACTCTCAACTCCTCTTGTTCAATCCGCCTCCATGTCGCCTCATCGACAGTCTCCGCGAATTGGAACACGTTCAAACCCGATTTTCTCCTCTTGGAGCCTTTCTTATCGACAACTGAATGATGATGATTAAGTGGCTTTGGCCAAAGTAATTTAGAAGGGTGATCAAAGGATATGGTGCTTACCAAGCACGTCCGGAACATCCTCACTTCGTTTGCGTTTGATTCTGATTATGGTGAAGTCTTCCTGTGAGCTACTTGCACTGAGGTTTTTGGAAGTCGCATCCATTGTGGCAGAATCGAAAGGGAAAGGCTGAGAGAGACGAATGAGTCTGCATTAAGTCGCGTCTATGACGCACGTGCTTAGTCCAGAAACGTCACGTGGAGAACAGAATGTAATCTTCAGCCTGCCATTGAATTGTGCAGCACTGTGATTGCGAATAGACGCTCACCCTCGTTGCGAATTGCAGTCTTGATAAGCCACTCATGTCAAAGTACGCTCCCCACAAGGCATCGGCGAGCAATCCGAGGGCGACGTCTTCAACCCTGTGTCAAAAATGTCTCAAGAGAGGTACATCGCTCACGTACTGATTGCAACTTTCATGCACCAAACTGACATTCGTTTTGGATAGGTCACTATACATACCAATGCAAGAACGAGAGACCATACGTCTCAAGACCATCGCGGACTCAGATGATGCAGAATCCAAAACTGGCTCAGAAGGCGAAGATTGAATCAGAAGTATCTCCCGAGTTCAAATCTACGTGCGTATTCAAGCTTATTCCTTACTCTCCACTTGCGTCACTAAGGAGGATTTTTCTAGATTTGGCACGGCAAATAAAATCTTAGAAGCTAAAGAGAAAGAAAGGGCAGCTCAAAATGCTTCTGGAAGTAGAAAAAGGAAGCACTCTGACGTGTATGTCAGATATATACATTTCGTTGTTGTCGTTCACTAAGGATGAATTTGATTAAGCGAACCGGATCCGCCGTCACCCAAAATCAGATCTGACCGGTCGGATGCTGAAGATGACTCGGACTCAGACTCGGAATCATCGAGTTCACGAACGTCGAGGTCTAGCTCATCAGATTCCGAGTCTAGGTCTTCGCGACGAAGTCTCTCGTCACGATCACGGTCTCACTCTCGTTCAAAGACATCGCGAGCTCGCAGGTCGCGCGGGCGCAGTTCGTCTGGTTCAAGGTCTTACAGTTCTGATGAGAGTGATGACAGACGATGAATGCACTGACGATACACGGTCGACTTGACGCACACGTGTATACCATGTTGATTTGATTAACACGTAGATACCTGTATATACACCATGTACCCTGCTGTATCTGTTTTCGTTTATGCTGTACAATTACAAAAAGTACTACAGTATCAGCCTCGTCCAACGAAAGGCATACCGGTTGCCCTATGAACGACAAGTAAGTACTACGAGACGATTCAAATAGCAAGCGCTACAACATACATAATTGTCATCTCGAGTACCGAGACCTCATTTGGGAGGCTTGCTATATGGACGATAGTATCGGCGACGTGTTTGACGTCCATCACAGCTTCGGGTTTAACTTCACCGTTTGGCTGCAGTGTTCCTTGCTCGAGCTGCGCAGCCAAGTTTGTGAGTGCGTTCCCTCAATCAATACTCGTCAAACCATCCGGATCCTCTGTTTACTGCACGGACTCACCAATGTCGATTTGAGTACAAGCAATGTTGAAGGCACGTCCATCAAGCGCAGTAGACTTTGTAAGACCCGTTATCGCGTGCTTTGATGCAGTATAGGCAATACTATGAGGTCGAGGGGTATGCGCAGATATGGATCCGTTATTGATTACACGTCCTGTATCAAAGTAAGCCATGTGCACGTCTAGACAGAACCAAGAAGCGTACCTCCCTGTGGGTCTTGGCTCTTGAACATCTTGAAAGCTTCTCGGGTACAAAGGAAGGTGCCTGTTATGTTCGTGTTGATGACATCCTGGAACTTGGATACGGGAAGTTCCTCCATTGGCACGCCGAGTGTACCTATGCCTGCATTCTTGGAGGACGAAAGATTATTTGGGGATAATCAGTGGAGTGCTGAGGTGTTGTTTTACATTGAATAGTAGATCAAGGCGTCCTAGTTCAATCAGCAGAAGTCGTCGTTTTACTCAGTCCCAAGTTTACGTGATCGAGACAGATTACATACCGTATTCTCGTTTAGCTGCTTCGAAAACCGTGACGACCGTCTGCTCGTCTGCAACATCGCCAGCAACGATGTACGGAGGAAGCCCCGTGCACAGCTTCGCCGTCTCTTCTAACCCGCTCTGAGATCGCGCAGTGAGGACAAGCCTCCAATTATGAGCAGAAAGCGCAATCGCAGTCGCTCTGCCAATTCCTATATAAATTAATACAAATTACAATTGCGACGGACGAAGAGATCTCAGATTTAGCACGGGAATAACAATAAAGAAGTCGTGGATTCGTGTTGCATAATTATCTGATTATTAGTATTACATACCACGGGATGCACCTGTGATTATAGCGACTTTCTGCTCTGCTGGGATGCCCGACAACATGGCAACGAACGACGAGTACGGAGTATTTTGGCGTGAAGTGATGGACGCTCGAATCGGAGGCCAGTCACTGCGGGGAAAAGGTAGGTCTCTCCACTCCACAAACTAAATATCTCAGGCTCGCGCATCGCACCCGCTAACTTCGCCCATAACTCTCTCACCCACTCCCATCCTCCCATAGAAAACGCAAAAATCCATCCATAATGTCGCGTACGCATTCACCGAGAGATCAATGGCAAACCTCGAGCACCAAGAAGAAAATGTATGAGCAGCCAGAAGGCTTCATCGCCAAGACCCTCTGGCGACTATGGATGAAAACGAAGGCGACGTTCGCATTCTCGATGCTAGAGGCTTGGGAAATCATCCTCATCTGTAAGCACTGCTCATTCCAGACCGTTCTCCCTCTGGTATCGTAATAAAAAATATACAAATGGTTATTTTGGTTAGTCGTGATTACGGGCATTGTCACCGTGCTGGTTACCATCGCCCTCGTACGATACTTACCATATACCATCCTCTCGGCTTCTCGGCGCGCACACTACTACCTCTCTGGACAAGACTCGGTAGTTGATTGGAGTAACCTGTTAAGTTTCGAGATGTGGAATGGGAGTCGGATCGAGATGTAGAACTGGAGGACAGGGCAGAGGAGATGAACTCGTGCGTTTTTGCTGCTTGTGAGTATTTTCCTCGCCCTTCACCTATTCGTTCTAACAAGGCGACTTCTTTTTTGCAGATAGGCTAGACATCTGTTTGTTTCCCACTATATTCTTTCACTTCGACGAACGCTCTCTTTACCTTGCTATTAATACGCGCCAGCTGGCTGGTCCTGCCAGACGACCTTCTGTCCACCATTTGAATTTTGTTATATCTATTAGCTCGACAGACATAATACTCTCCACAACTCTCGTCTCAACCATTTTGCTCTACTAATCGGCATTGAACTCTTCCTTTCTTCTTTCTTCCCGAATTTTAATCCGTCTTATGTATCTATGGATTTTTTTGGTGCTTTACAGACTCGCTTCCGTTGTCCATCCGTCAGTATATATTCATACAAGCTTTCCCTTTCCCACCAAGCTTGCTTGGCTAGATACCACATTGTAACGAGCTGCAAGAAAATCTCATACGCGATATTTACACATCCGCAGCAAAAATACTCGGTGTTCCCCAACCCGAAGATGCCTAAACAGTAATTATATTACATTCATTCAATCCTCTTGGCATCAACACGTGATCATTACCATCATTACCATTACCATAACCAGACAACGTCGATCACTGATCAGTGGTCTGTCTCCTCCCATGTACGACCCACAGTCTTCGCAAGGTCAGCCTCAGTGACTTTCTTCCCGCTCGTAAAGTACCCTGCGGCAATCTTCGCGTCTATCTCTACACGAGAGTCGGGAGGGATGAGGTACTCCGGGAGGTCGTATCGTTTGTGAATTGGGATACCGGACTGAACGATCGCGTTGTATTTCCTGTATGCACGTTTATGAGTTATGAGAGATACTTATTATGTGAAGGAGGTGCAACGACAGTGATGCAATGAAGTGAAGAGGAGAGAAGACGTACATGTCACTCATCGATACCATATTATCGATCTTCGTGATACCGAGCCAATGGAGAATATCCGGCATGAGTGCTTGGAAACGCATATCCTTCACTCCTGCAATGACCTCAGTTGATTTGAAGTATTTGTCCGCAGAGTCTCCGCCTCGCTTCCGCAGGTTGTATACTAAGTATCTAAATCACGATAGCATTAGTAAATCAGTCTATTGAAATAAAAAAAGGTCTCTTGTCTAGTCAAGAATACGTACTTCGTAACCTCTCCCAGCGCACGGCCTTCCTTGCGGAAGTAGACAACTACACCGACACCTCCGCGCTGTGCACAGCGTACACATTCCTCAATTGCAAAGATAAGATATGGCTTGCAAGTGCAGATATCCGAACCGAAGACGTCTGAGCCGTTACCTATTGGCGAGACTTGATCAGAGAGGTAAGTTTACTCGCTGATGAGACTACAACAAACATTCGTCGTGCACACGCAAAGTGAGCTCCTTTGACTCATCGCGCATATACTCGGGTGGACCGACTAGGGCATATTCGTTAGCTGGATATGTAGCGAAAGAGTGCCATACTCACAGATATAGACACTCAGGCCTCCAATCGGAGGTAGGAAGACCTTCACATCTGGCCGTGTTATAAGTTCGGGGTACATTCCTCCAGTATCCTCAAAAAGTGCACGGCGCAGGAGTGATTCAGAACTGCAGGAAAAGAATGCAGCTTAGACTCCTCGGTTTGAAACACTAAAAGCTAAAAGCATACATGCCAAATCGTTCCGCTACGCCGGGCAAATACCACACAGGTTCCACAGCAGCCTTGCTTGTAACCAGCTCAACTCCCGGATCAGCATCACTTTGAGTACCATCAGCATTCAGTAATGGTCTGCTCTTGAGAACAATTCTCCCATCAATTGGTATACTGCCCTTCCGTGCAGCCTCGTCCAATTCAGAAAGCTTAATATGCGCTTTGGTAACAGCAATACTTGGGCGAATATCCAATCCCTTGCTCTCCATTTCTTCGCGGAATACTTGTGGTGCCAGATGTCCCCAGGGATCAAACGAGACAATCTTTGATGGGTCAGACCATGCTGGGACAGGTGGGATTGGAACTGGGGGTTCCGTAAGTGCATACGCGGGTTTGTGAGTAGGAGATAGAGTGCCGAGGGCCACAGCCAAAGCGCGATAGATCGAATAGGAGCCTGAATGAGCACCAATTGCATTGCGTTGTTTGATGGAGGATGAAAGGCGAGAGCAGATGATGGGACCTCTGACCTTTGCATCTTGCGCACCCCAAGTCAGAGGGTATGGTTTTATTCCATGTTGGTCAGGATATGCTATAAATGACAAATGAAAAAGGGTTAAGGTACTGCGCATATATGTAACGAGACCAAGCACTTACTCGTTAGGATAACTCGTGAAGGGTACAAAGCACGTTCTCTTTCCTTCTCAGAAAACAGGGGCGAACCATTCTTAGGAGGTGAGGTGGAAGTTGGAGACAAGGATGACGAGAGCGCAACAATGGACGACGACGGTGAAGCAGCGTGAGTGTCGACTGACGGCAGTACCGAAGGCGTCTCTCGACCTTGGTGTGGCAAGCTTGTTGCAGGTCCACGAGGTGAACTTGCTCCGGAAGACAGAATGGAGTCTACCTATAGAATTACAAGAAAATTTAGCGGCTCCCGTAGTCTTGTTTCAGCTGTATGCAGTAGGCATACGCCACAGGACTAACCTTCGCAGCTAAGACCTGCTGAGACTTCTGCAAGTCTTGCAGCTGAACGAGTATCTGAGTGAGTACGGCGTCAGAGACGGACATGGCGTATATGCGCTTGCTCTGTTACTGAAGTTGGTGGTAAAGGGTGATGATTGAACGAGCAATGTATATACGAGACGGACTCGTGGTGAGGGTGAGGAGGACGCGATGGTCCGAAGTGTGATCGACGCGACGCGCACCGCTAATTCGTCACGTTCCGCTGTCTTTCTTTGGCTGATGTTGGCCGATTATGGCTCGTTAATTCCTTCCAAATTTTCTATGTCTGATCGTAGACTTGGCTTATATTACCAAAGGCACAACGAAAACTGACGCTCACGTAGGAAGAGAGAAGAGAAGAGAAGAAAGGGAATCAGGACGGGCTTTGGGTGTCTTTTATAGCCTGGTCTTCGATCTTGTCCGCGTGCCGATAAGAATTTACGGAACATGTAGACGGCCCGCACGACGTCGCCATTACACTCTAGTTCCGTCTCAATCGATGTTTTGGGCGTTATATGCTCTGAGCCTGATACTGATGGATTGGCGTATCTGTCAAGGAAAGGCATCTAGCTGATCCTTCGATACGAGAGATGCCAACTTTACTCTGATGAAGATAGCCTGCAGCCAGCTTGCCGTCCTGCCAACTTTCCATGCAATTTGATTCTGCTCAACCTCAAATTCGGACATCTTATAAGTACAAGACACAATTGGTATCTTCCTTTGTTATCGTGTACACAACTCGTTCAAAATGACTGAATGCTAATTTACCTGTGCATACGTCATCAAACTTCCGCCGTCAGTCTACTCCGAGGGCTCCGATAGTCATATGAACAGGTACCAAACCCACGACTACCGTACAATCCCACACTCACTGTCCTCTTATACCGTCTTATTCAGCTAGATGGCATGCTATTGAACGCATAGACACTGCTTTACTGGGGCCGCAACCATTCTCCGACAAAGGACTTTCGATTTTCTTCGGGGGATGGCAGAGACGTACGTGCTCTTAACCTGCTCACAAGAGGATAATGAATAACACAATACACCAATGTAAGGCATGTCCATGTTTTCGGCGGTTCTCCTTTGAACCGTCTGTCTTGGCTGAGGCCATCCACGGCGTTTCTCGGTGTTGTTCTTGCCAACCCTGACACTCGATGGATACTCTTCAGAGCTGGGGAACCACTCGTCCGGTCTCAAGCAGCAACTAAACGACACTGGCTTGCGCGACTATCTACTACAGAAGTGAAGCCTCTTCTCGGTGTTTTCCCAGTTTTTGGACAAGGAAAGGAACCTGGTGAAGCTGCACAG
The DNA here is from genome assembly GCF_000271605.1 of Fomitiporia mediterranea MF3/22. NCBI lineage: Eukaryota > Fungi > Basidiomycota > Agaricomycetes > Hymenochaetales > Hymenochaetaceae > Fomitiporia > Fomitiporia mediterranea. Next base: position 788,713 of record NW_006760403.1, read on the forward strand.
CTACTCAATGAGAATAATGAGCCGATTCCAACGCTTGAGGCTGCTCGGGTACACGGTCCGCCCGTCGTCTTCCTTGGTTTGCACGAAACAGAAGATCCGGACGGAAAGCCACGCTCAGCATTACCTTCATCGGAATTTAGTGCAAAGACGGATCCTCAGATGGCTGCTGCCAATATTTCCGGCACTGCATATTTCGGGGTGGACGTGACTGAAGTCGAGAAAGAAGTCATCAATAGCGTGCTGGAGAACAACCGAGCATCAGAGGCAGAGGACGGAATTTCTCTCGATTTTGTAGAGTCTAGGTCTGTTACGTCTGGCTTCGACGCGTTTGATGCAGCTGTGTTTGCAGAAGCAAGGAGTATGCTGGACTGGCACTCTCGTTACAAGGTTTGATAAGTTCGCTCTCTGGGTTGAAACCACCTAAGCACACTTATTGGTGATTGAAGTTCTGTCCCGGCTGTGGGTCACCTGTTTATTCCCTATGGGCTGGTTGGAAGCTAGGATGCTCGTCTCTTCTTCCATGGGCAGATAACGCTGGAAAGGATCCATGCCCTTCAGGGTATGCCGATTGATTCAATTGCGTTATTCTAATTCGGGAGTCATTCTTTGTGCTTTTAGGAAAGGACTGCATAATTATGCGCACCCTCGTACGGATCCTGTCGTTATCATGGCCGTAACCGACGAGTCTGGAGAGCGTATTCTTCTAGGCAGAAATGTTCGTGAGATGGCCCTGCATATTGTGCAATGCTGACTTCAACGTTACAGAGAAGGTTCCCAACTGGTCAGTGGCGGTTATCTCTTTTGTGCACACAAAGGGTTTATGCTATTTTATGACAGGCTTCTACTCAACTCTTGCGGGCTTTGTTGAGCCGGGTGAGTCTTTTGAAGACACCGTGAAACGCGAGATCTGGGAGGAAGTCGGTGTTCGCGTGCATGGAGTATCATACCACTCCGGACAACCATACGTGAGCCTCCGGAGATTGTCCAAAGCATTGTCAAGCCTCCTTAACCTGTGAGAATTAGCCATATCCAGCCAGCCTCATGCTTGGTTTCTATGCCGTCGCCGACGCATCCCAGCCTATTCGCGTCGACCTCGACAACGAGATTGTCGGTACGTTCGACTATCTATCTTCCATGCTTCCCTCCTCGTCTCCTCGCTTCCTTAACATCCCGAACTGCCAACTTCATTATACTCAACATCTCGCAAAATTTATACGTAGATGCCCGGTGGTTCACACGTGCAGAAGTCCAAGCCGTACTCGCACACGAACACGGTGCGAGTATGTCAAATAAAGTGTTTGATGACGATGCGGATAAAGATAAGAGCCTTGCGGTTTCTGGGCACGCTGCGACTGAGGCACCGCCGTTTAAAGTGCCGCAGGCTAGTGTTGTTGGTGGCGTGTTGATTAGGGATTGGGCGAGTGGCAAGTTCGGTGCTCGTGAGTGAACTCACAAGGGGCGGTGAGTTCAATTGTATCAGGGGGTTGCTTTCTTCGGATTGTTTGAACTAAGGATGAAGGTGGCGCATATGTATTATGTTTACACACTAGGACTGTGTCAAGCACGTCAGCTGTACATTTTCACTCGCGCGGCAGAAGTTTTCCGTGCAGGAGTGCCAGGCCATTGGTGTGCTGTCCTGAGCGTACACGTCACATCTGACTTCTATCCTCTGATGGCGACGCAACATTCAAGGCATTGCGATACCATGGAATCACATCACCTCGAATTTGTTTGTAGCGCTGCTTGTACATCTTCTTCAGATGAGCATGTTCTGACGAAAGCAGGATAATCGTTTAAAAAGTTCTGCACATGTCGCGGATAGAACTGCTACTCCGTACATGGTAAGCGATTAGTAGATCCTTGCGGGGACGTCGGATCGTATGGAATTGAGCTGTCGCACGGGTAACTCACGCGGTCAATGCTGTCCGCGAGGCGCTGAACTGGTATGATATGTCGTCTCGGCAAGAGTGTCATCACTTTTCTCCCCATTGCAAGTGCGTTTATCTTTAGCTATGAGAAGATGGAAGTGAAATTCAGTGGACTGGAATAAAGCGGAAGGGAATGGGCGTCTCTTATATAACCTGATATAAGTTTATAGTAACCTAGGAACGACGGAGCCAGGGGAGTAGAGTTCCACTGCCACCGGGCTGTGACGTCTATCAAAGGCGACGGCATCCCGATGTTTCCAAATAAGCAAAGCGATCTTGCCGAGCCGAATGAAAGCCGAGGAGCGCTGTAAATCTTGAATCCTTCACCGCCCACGTATAATCATCATGCGTCTACTCATGGGCGGGCAATTTCCTTCCCGCGCCTGTTTCCATCTCTTTCTTTCTCCTCGTCCTCGTCGTCCTTGTCGACGGTGGATCGACCCGAGCGACTTGCGTACTGTGTACTCGGAGTGAGTAACGATCACTTCTGCTGGCTTCCGCGTCCGAGGTGACGTCGCGCTGGCCATAATTGAATCCGAGCCCGGTGGAGTTGCCTTGTGGTATCAATATCTTTTTTTTATTGCTGCGCTGGAGCGGAAAGATATTATCGAAGAACGGCATTGTGGGTTGTCATCGTCACAGAAGTTAGAACTACATCACCACTTTCCTCATCGACAACTCGGCTGTCGTCCGAACAGTGTCCTCTAGCTCTTCATCCTTCTCCGCCTGGAACGGCCGTACCTCTCGACCATCTCAGCCTACTTCAGTCGAGCACATTTGCTATTCCAGAGGACATACACAAATTTTGATCCCGGACAGCTGTTATGAGGCGTGTCGCGCGACAGGCCAGCAGTCAGGTCGCTGCGGGTCCTTCTACAGGTGTGTATACTTTGCATAACCGGTCACATTCTATTCCGTCTTAAGCTTACCCCGTTTCCCGACGTTCCTAGACTCAACAAATATAGACTCCACAGTCACTGACAATGCAGGTATGTCATATGCATGCGCTTTCCCCATGTATATCCAGCGCTTTATCTAACGGCATCCCTTCCGCCCCTCTCGCCTCTCGCCACGCGCCACTCGCCGCCTTTGACACGCCGTTCCATCGGGCGCTCCCTCCTTCGCTCAATCACTTGGCTACGCGGATACGGCAACATCTGGTGTAACAGCACTTGGTACTACGGACGGTGCCGCCAGCGGGCCAAGCACAGTTGGTACCGCTGGCCTCGCGGATACCTCTACAGCCGTGGCGACCGACGCTGCAGCACCAACGACCTCCGCCCAGCCGGCCAGTGATGGTGCCGATCAATCGGTGACGGGCGGCGGGGCTAGCGGGACCAGCGACACTACGAGACTAGCTACGGACCCGGTGGGCGGCGTTACCAGCACTTCGGGTGCGCCAGCCGTACAATCAGCACTCAGCAGTGTGACGAGCTTGATTTCGTCAATATCTACATCACTGGAGCAGGCTTCTTCGTCTACTTCATCGTAAGTTTGCCTTAACGGTTCTAGGAAACTACCTCTCATAGTGTATCTCAGAGTCACGTCCGATTCCCTATCTTCAACGGATTCTCTCCTTTCCAGTACCACCGATTCTACTCTATCTACTCAACCTTCAAGTACTACTGAGCCTACTTCAAGTGGTTCAAGTATACAATCTGCCACTGACTCTTCGTCAATAACAAACTCTGCAAGCTCTGCCAGCAATAGTAATCTAGCCAATCCTTCTCTCACGACGAGCTTCACCGACATTGTTACGACTCTCAATGGACAAGTTACGACAGTTAGTCTTTCTTCTACTGCATACTCCTATCTGCCTATTCATTTTTCTGTGAATTAGATTGTCAGCCCTGTTGCCACGCTCAACGCAGATACGTCAAGTACCCTCAGCACGAGTCATCGGAATGCTATAATTGCCGGTGGGGCCGTCGCAGGAACTGTCTTCATCTTGTTATGTCTTGCCGTGGTATTCGTTTGTCGACGGCGCCAGAAGCGAGCTGTAGCACTCTCACACCGATATCTACCCACACCCCGGTCCGTAATGTTGGCAGGCGAAGACGATTTTGACTTAGCAGGTCCGAAGCAGCCTCAGAGAGCATTCGGTATTTTCGGATCACGCAGGAAAAAGAACACTGCGCATGAGTATCGGGATATTTCATCGGAGTCCGGAAGAGACTTGAATTCGTCAGTTATGCGCGAGCTTCCCAGTGAACCGCCTCCTCGGCTACTTCGCCCTGTTGCAAGTAAGACAGGCAGTTATTTCCAGGAAGGCGTGTGGCCGCCTCCGGATGAAGGTAGTCAGCTAAGCGACCCGCTTATGGCTGCTAGCAATGTCGACCTGCATAGCATTGTGGACGAAGTTATGGGTCCGCACAGCGCGCCAGGTCAATCGAGTGGTGCTGCGTCTTCGACAAGCTCGCTTCCACGACCGTCAAGGCTTCGTGGGGGAGCGGCGGAGAGCGCCAGTCTCTTCAGTGAGACGTCCGGAGATTTTATGCCTCCAGTCCCACGACACGGTGAATCCCCTACAATGTCTTCCGTAGGTAGCAGCTTCGGCGACTCACCTCGACATCTGCGTGACTGGAGTACGGATTCAGCGACGGGTTTGTTGGCGGGTATGGACGGGGGCCTGAGAGCAGCAAGGCGGAGTAGTAGTGGTAGTGGACCTTGGCTTCCTCCGGGAGCAGCACACGTGCGCACGGCAAGCCCGACTTCTCCACTACGTATAGTTACAGAACCTCAGCAATCTATACATGCTGCCGCTGTTGCCGCTTCTTCCTCCTCACCATCCACCCGTGCCCGCGAGAAGGCGAAGGAAGCGGCTCAAGAACGCCGTACCTCTCTCATAATTGCGAATCCAGCACCAGAAACTGAGAACGACCAAGCATCGCGGCAAAGTACGTTACAAGACGACACGGCATCGTACTCCGTCTCGCCATCGTCGACGCAGCAATTACGACGGTTTACGAGTACAATGGAAAGTGGTGGCATGCCATATCCTGATGAATCACCGATCGATAGGCGTTCGGTACCTGCATCGCTTGCTCATGGTTGGTTACTAGATATTGACGAGGACGCACCAATGCCTGTCCCAGACCCAGAGGTAACAGTCCCTGGGAATGTTAGGAATGTACGCGAGGAGATACCACCTAGATATGATATGATTCGAAGGGATACGAGTTCAAGTGAGGTTGGTGAGCCTAGCGGGAGTGGACTTTCACGTACCAGGACTTCATGACAAGACGCTTAGTACTAATATCTGATGTTTTCTCTCTTTTTACGTTTCATCTGGTTTCTTTCCTCTTATCTTGTTCAGCTATAGGACTTACGGACCTTTATTGGATTTTTAATGATTTCTTGCTTTTTGTTTTGATTGTTTAGGTACTTGTACCGTTGTTCACGATCCCGCCCATGACTTCATTCCTTTCATCACGACGAGTCAAGTTATACCGGATGGACGTCTTGAAACTAATACGTAGTACCAATAGGCGAAAGTACTTATAACCCTCACCCTCACCCTTTATCCTTACCTGCTCTGCTCGTTTGCTTTACCCCTCGCAGTCCTTTGTCTTATCATTCGCCATTCTTTGGTTCACCATCAGTAGTCATACCTGATGTATTTCGATTTGCTTCTGTCGGTCTTTTCGTCCCTTTGACAGAAACTGCCTTCGAATGCTATCATACATTGAATCTAAAGCAATCAACCAACATTGAGTTAGTATATTATACTATATACAATAAATGAATTTTGATTCATTAATCCAGCAAGTCTGTATGGTGAAAGTTGGCCCTGCCTTGAGTTGAAAATGAATGAATGTATGCTAGTCAGTAAAATGGCATTAATCTTGGTTCCTGATGTGCCTCTGAGTCAAATCATTTTATTAGGAAGACTTACTAAAAGGGGTAGTATGTGCTGTCAGGTTAATTACATAATACAATTTCATTTCATTTTGTCTTGCTGAATTTGAATAAGCTTTCAACCTCAAACCATTATACAGTTGAAAATACCTTATTGTATCACATTATAATGCATAAATTGAATATTGCATAGCTTTCTGCCTAATCCCAGCTCGGGATAAGGGAATTATGCACAAAAATAGTCTATTGCATATTGCATCAAGATTTGTGAGAAAATTATGCAAAATTCTGAGCATTTTGGGAAATTAGACTGCTTACTGTAGTGATTTTTGTACCCAGAAGCCTCACATATTGTTCTCTGACATACTTCAATACAAAAAGAATGTTTCTGATTGACATTTCATTGCTTACAATGTCTTCAATACTGCCACAAGACCAAGATAGGGCAGCAAAGATCTCTTCATAATATGTGGGGGAAAGTTATTTGCATTGACTAGCTTTTTCTATCTTTTTGTTTCTACAGATTCTGACTGTATTTCCTTGTATTACAAACTATTTCTTGAGTTTTACAGTGATATACACATTTACTGTACTTGTCATTGTCTTGGTTGTCTTTCTCAATGCTCTAAATATGTGCTTATTTTCTTGTCATAGTGTATATGTCTTCAAATAAATTGAAAAGTAATATCGAATTTTGCGTTCCTAATTAAGTAATGTTTTCGCACGGTTACCATAATGCATATTGCTCATATTGCATAGGTCTGAGGCCTCTCCCAACATTATGCAATAAGATATTTTCAACTGTAGTAGTATTGACAGTTTCTAATGTTTCCTATGGTTGGTACAATGTACAGGCATGCATTTTCTACTCTCAACCTAATTGTTACACCTGAGGCTCTAGCTGAGGTACTATATCCTATTAGATAGTACACTACACTGTTGTCCATTTCTTGTAGAGTTGTCAGCAACAGTGTAGAGGGGACCTGAAGGCTCAGTAAGGGGACCCAGGCTACAACTATCCTACACAACAGAAATACAGGATGCAAGCACCAGAACATAGTCAGAACTTGCAGAACAGGCAGAGAGAGAGAGTGAGAC